>NC_092718.1:224410712-224536185 GCF_047496885.1 Scyliorhinus torazame
CTCACCCGCACACTCACCCACAACACTCACCCACAACACTCACCCAGAACACTCACCCACACACTCACCTACACACTCGTCCACACACACACAGACCCACACACACCCACACACGTATGCTCATGCACACACTCACCCACACACTCACCCACACACTCACCCACACGCTCACAAACAAGCTCACAAACACGCTCATACTCCCTCACACTCACCCACACAGTCACACTCACACTCACTCTCACTCGCGCTCACCCCCGCGCTCACTCCCGTGCTCACTCTCGCACTCACTCTCGCGCTCACTCTCGCGCTCACTCTCGCACTCACTCTCGCGCTCACTCTCGCGCTCACACTCGCGCTCATTCTCGCACTCACTCTCGCACTCACTCTCGCATTCATTCTCGCGCTCACACTTGCGCTCATTCTCGCACTCACTCTCACACTCACTCTCGCACTCACTCTCACACTCACTCTCTCTCTCACTCTCTCACACTCAATCTCACACTCAGTCTCACACACAGAGTGACACTCACAGACACACACACTCACACACAGAGTGACACTCACAGACACACACCCACACACAGTGTGACACTCACAGACACACACACACAGAGTGACACTCACAGACACACACTCACACACAGAGTGACACTCAGACACACACACACAGAGTGACACTCACAGACACACACTCACACACAGAGTGACACTTAGACACACACACACAGAGTGACACTCACAGACACACACTCACACACAGAGTGACACTCACAGACACACACCCACACACAGAGTGACACTCACAGACACACACACTCACACACAGAGTGACACTCACAGACACACACACTCACACACAGAGTGACACTCACAGACACACACTCACAGAGCGACACTCACAGACACACACCCACACACAGAGTGACACTCACAGGCACACACACTCACACACAGAGTGACACTCACAGACACCCACTCACACACAGAGTGACACTCAGACACACACCCACACACAGAGTGACACTCACAGACCCACACACATCTGCACACAGAGTGACACTCACAGACACACACACACTCACACACACACAGTGACACTTACAGACACACACCCACACACAGAGTGACACTCACAGACACACACACACTCACACACAGATTGACACTCACAGACACACACTCACACACAGAGTGACACTCACAGACACACACACACTCACACACAGAGTGACACTCACAGACACACACCCACACACAGAGTGACACTCACAGACCCACACACATCTACACACAGAGTGACACTCACAGACACACACACACTCACACAAAGAGTGACACTCACAGACACACACACACTCACACACAGAGTGACACTCACAGACACACACACATCTACACACAGAGTGACACAGACATACACCCACACACAGTGACACTCAGACACACACACTCACACACACACACACAGAGTGACACTCAGACACACACCCACACACAGAGTGACACTCACAGACACACACACACCCACACACAGAGTGACACTCACAGACACACACACTCACACACAGAGTGACACTCACAGACACACACACTCACACACCGAGTGACACTAACAGACACACACACACTCACACACAGAGTGACACTCAGACACACACACACAGTGACACTCACAGACACACACCCACACACAGAGTGACACTCACAGACACACACACACCCACACACAGAGTGACACTCAGACACACACACACAGTGACACTCACTGACACACACCCACACACTGAGTGACACTCACAGACACACACACACTCACACACAGAGTGACACTCAGACACACACACTCACACACAGAGTGACACTCACAGACACACACACACTCACCCGCACTCATCCGCACTCACCCACACACTGACCCACACACACGCTCACACACTCACCCACATACTCACCCACACACACACTCACACTCATCCACACTCACCCACACACTCACCCCCACACACACCCACACACTCACCCACACACTCACCCACACTCACACTCATCCACACTCACCCACACACTCACCCGCACACTCACCCGCACACTCACCCGCACACTCACCCACACACAAACCCACACACAAACCCACACACTCACCCACACACACACCCACACACAAACCCACACACACACACACCCACACACTCACACATACACACACCCACACACTCACCCACCCACACACTCACACACACACACACTCACACTCACCCACACACACACTCACCCACACACTCACCCACACGCTAACCCACACACTTACCCACACACTCACCCACACACACACACACTCACACACTCACCCACACACTCACCCACACACACACCCACACACTCACCCACACACACCCACACACACACCCACACACATACTCACCCACACACATACTCACCCACACACATACTCACCCACACACACACACACACACTCACACACACACTCACACTCATCCACACTCACCCACACACTCACCCACACACTCACCGGCACTCACCCGCACTCACCCACACACTGACCCACACACACCCACACACACACCCACACACACACTCACACACACACTCACACACATACTCACCCACACACTCACACACACACTCACACTCACCCACACACACCCCCCCACACACACACACACTCGCACACACACTCACACTCATCCACACTAACCCACACATTCATCCACACACTCACCCACACACACACACTCACCCGCACTCATCCGCACTCACCCACACACTGACCCACACACACACACTCACACTCATCCACACTCACCCACACACTCACCCCCACACACACCCACACACACACCCACGCACTCACCCACACACTCACCCCCACACACAAACCCACACACTCCCTCACACACTCCCCCACACATTCACACCCTCACTCACACACTCACCCACACACTCACCCACACACAAACCCACACACTCCCCCACACACTCCCCCACACACTCCCCCACACATTCACACCCTCACCCACACACTCACCCACACACACACCCACACTCTCACCCACACACTCAACCACACACTCACCCCCACACACACCCACACACTCCCCCACACACTCCCCCACACATTCACACCCTCACCCACACTCTCACCCACACACTCAACCACACACTCACCCCCACACACACCCGCACACTCACCCGCACACTCACCCACACATTCAAACTCACACACACCCTCACCCACACCCTCACCCAATCCCACACCCACACCCACACACTCACCCTCACTCACACACTCACCCACAACACTCACCCACAACACTCACCCACACACTCACCTACACACTCACCTACACACTCGTCCACACACACACCCACACACATACTCACCCACACACATACTCACCCACACACACACACACACACTCACACACACACTCACACTCATCCACACTCACCCACACACTCACCCACACACTCACCGGCACTCACCCGCACTCACCCACACACTGACCCACACACACCCACACACACACCCACACACATACTCACCCACACACTCACACACACACTCACACTCACCCACACACCCCCCCCCCACACACACACACACTCACACACACACTCACACTCATCCACACTAACCCACACATTCATCCACACACTCACCCACACACACACACACTCACCCGCACTCATCCGCACTCACCCACACACTGACCCACACACACACACTCACACTCATCCACACTCACCCACACACTCACCCCCACACACACCCACACACACACCCACGCACTCACCCACACACTCACCCCCACACACAAACCCACACACTCCCTCACACACTCCCCCACACATTCACACCCTCACTCACACACTCACCCACACACTCACCCACACACAAACCCACACACTCCCCCACACACTCCCCCACACACTCCCCCACACATTCACACCCTCACCCACACACTCACCCACACACACACCCACACTCTCACCCACACACTCAACCACACACTCACCCCCACACACACCCACACACTCACCCACACACTCCCCCACACATTCACACCCTCACCCACACTCTCACCCACACACTCAACCACACACTCACCCCCACACACACCCGCACACTCACCCGCACACTCACCCACACATTCAAACTCACACACACCCTCACCCACACCCTCACCCAATCCCACACCCACACCCACACACTCACCCTCACCCACACACTCACCCACAACACTCACCCACAACACTCACCCACACACTCACCTACACACTCACCTACACACTCGTCCACACACACACAGACCCACACACACCCACACACGTATGCTCACGCACACACTCACCCACACACTCACCCACACACTCACCCACACGCTCACAAACAAGCTCACAAACACGCTCATACTCCCTCACACTCACCCACACAGTCACACTCACACTCACTCTCACTCGCGCTCACCCCCGCGCTCACTCCCGTGCTCACTCTCGCACTCACTCTCGCGCTCACTCTCGCGCTCACTCTCGCACTCACTCTCGCGCTCACTCTCGCGCTCACACTCGCGCTCATTCTCGCACTCACTCTCGCACTCACTCTCGCACACACTCTCGCGCTCACTCTCACACACAGAGTGACACTCACAGACACACACACTCACACACAGAGTGACACTCACAGACACACACCCACACACAGTGTGACACTCAGACACACACACACAGAGTGACACTCACAGACACACACTCACACACAGAGTGACACTCAGACACACACACACACACAGAGTGACACTCACAGACACACACTCACACACAGAGTGACACTCACAGACACACACACACACACAGAGTGACACTCACAGACACACACACTCACACACAGAGTGACACTCACAGACACACACCCACACACAGTGTGACACTCACAGACACACACTCACACACAGAGTGACACTCACAGACACACACACACACAGAGTGACACTCACAGACACACACCCACACACAGTGTGACACTCACAGACACACACACACAGAGTGACACTCACAGACACACACTCACACACAGAGTGACACTCAGACACACACACTCACATACACACACAGAGTGACACTCACAGACACACACACTCACACACAGAGTGACACTCACAGACACACACCCACACACAATGTGACACTAACAGCCACACACACACAGAGCGACACTCACAGACACACACCCACACACAGAGTGACACTCACAGGCACACACACTCACACACAGAGTGACACTCACAGACACCCACTCACACACAGAGTGACACTCAGACACACACCCACACACAGAGTGACACTCACAGACCCACACACATCTACACACAGAGTGACACTCACAGACACACACACACTCACACACACACACAGTGACACTCACAGACACACACCCACACACAGAGTGACACTCACAGACACACACACACTCACACACAGAGTGACACTCACAGACACACACCCACACACAGAGTGACACTCAGACACACACACACAGAGTGACACTCACAGACACACACTCACACACAGAGTGACACTCAGACACACACACACAGAGTGACACTCACAGACACACACTCACACACAGAGTGACACTCACAGACACACACACACACAGAGTGACACTCACAGACACACACCCACACACAGTGTGACACTCACAGACACACACACACAGAGTGACACTCAGACACACACTCACATACACACACAGAGTGACACTCACAGACACACACACTCACACACAGAGTGACACTCACAGACACACACCCACACACAATGTGACACTCACAGCCACACACACACAGAGCGACACTCACAGACACACACCCACACACAGAGTGACACTCACAGGCACACACACTCACACACAGAGTGACACTCACAGACACCCACTCACACACAGAGTGACACTCAAACACACACCCACACACAGAGTAACACTCACAGACCCACACACATCTACACACAGAGTGACACTCACAGACACACACACACTCACACACACACAGAGTGACACTCACAGACACACACCCACACACAGAGTGACACTCACAGACACACACTCACACACAGAGTGACACTCAGACACACACACTCACATACACACACAGAGTGACACTCACAGACACACACACTCACACACAGAGTGACACTCACAGACACACACCCACACACAATGTGACACTCACAGCCACACACACACAGAGCGACACTCACAGACACACACCCACACACAGAGTGACACTCACAGACACACACCCACACACAGTGTGACACTCACAGACACACACACACAGAGTGACACTCACAGACACACACTCACACACAGAGTGACACTCAGACACACACTCACATACACACACAGAGTGACACTCACAGACACACACACTCACACACAGAGTGACACTCACAGACACACACCCACACACAATGTGACACTCACAGCCACACACACACAGAGCGACACTCACAGACACACACCCACACACAGAGTGACACTCACAGGCACACACACTCACACACAGAGTGACACTCACAGACACCCACTCACACACAGAGTGACACTCAGACACACACCCACACACAGAGTGACACTCACAGACCCACACACATCTACACACAGAGTGACACTCACAGACACACACACACTCACACACAGAGTGACACTCACAGACACACACTCACACACACACAGAGTGACATTCACAGACACACACACTCACACACAGAGTGACACTCACAGACACACACACACTCACACACAGAGTGACACTCACATACACACACACTCACACACAGAGTGACACTCACAGACACACACACATCTACACACAGAGTGACACTCACAGACACACACACACAGAGTGACACTCACAGACACACACCCAGACACAAGGTGACACTCACAGACACACACACTCACACACAGAGTGACACTAACAGACACACACACACTCACACACAGAGTGACACTCAGAACCACACACACACAGTGACACTCACAGACACACACCCACACACAGAGTGACACTCACAGACACACACACGCCCACACACAGAGTGACACACACAGACACACACTCACACACAGAGTGACACTCACTGACACACACCCACACACAGAGTGACACTCACAGACACACACTCACACACAGTGACACTCAGACACACACACTCACACACACACACACACAGAGTGACACTCACAGACACACACCCACACACAGAGTGACACTCACAGACACACACACACTCACACACAGAGTGACACTCACAGACACACACACACTCACACACAGAGTGACACTCACGACACACACACACCCACACACAGAGTGACACTCACAGACACACACACTCACACACAGAGTGACACTCACAGACACACACACTCACACACAGAGTGACACTAACAGACACACACACACAGTGACACTCACAGACACACACCCACACACAGAGTGACACTCACAGACACACACACACCCACACACAGAGTGACACTCACAGACACACACACACTCACACACAGAGTGACACTCAGACACACACACTCACACACAGAGTGACACTCACAGACACACACACACTCACCCGCACTCACCCACACACTGACCCACACACACACTCACACACTCACCCACATACTCACCCACACAAACACTCACACTCATCCACACTCACCCACACACTCACCCCCACACACACCCACACACTCACCCACACACTCACCCACACACACACACTCACACTCATCCACACTCACCCACACACTCACCCACAAACTCACCCACACGCACTCACCCACACACTCCCCCACACACTCCCCCACACATTCACACCCTCACCCGCACACTCACCCGCACACTCACCCACACACAAACCCAGACACTCACCCACACACACACCCACACACACACCCACACACACACCCACCCACACACTCACACATACACACACCCACACACTCACCCACCCACAAACTCACACACACACACACTCACACTCACCCACACACACACTCACCCACACACTCACCCACACGCTAACCCACACACTTACCCACACACTCACCCACACACACACACACTCACACACTCACCCGCACTCACCCACACACTCACCCACACACACACACACACACTCACCCACACACTCACCCACACACACCCACACACATACTCACCCACACACCCACACACACACTCACACACACACTCACACACATACTCACCCACACACACACACACACACACTCACACACACACTCACACTCACCCACACACACCCCCCACACACACACACTCACACACACACTCACACTCATCCACACTCACCCACACATTCACCCACACACTCACCCACACACACACACTCACCCGCACTCATCCGCACTCACCCACACACTGACCCACACACACACACTCACACTCATCCACACTCACCCACACACTCACCCCCACACACACCCACACACACGCCCACTCACCCCCACACACAAACCCACACACTCCCTCACACACTCCCCCACACATTCACACCCTCACCCACACACTCACCCACACACTCACCCACACACAAACCCACACACTCCCCCACACACTCCCCCACACACTCCCCCACACATTCACACCCTCACCCACACACTCACCCACACACACACCCACACTCTCACCCACACACTCAACCACACACTCACCCCCACACACACCCACACACTCACCCACACACTCCCCCACACATTCACACCCTCACCCACACTCTCACCCACACACTCAACCACACACTCACCCCCACACACACCCGCACACTCACCCGCACACTCACCCACACATTCAAACTCACACATACCCTCACCCACACCCTCACCCAATCCCACACCCACACCCACACACTCACCCTCACCCGCACACTCACCCACAACACTCACCCACAACACTCACCCACAACACTCACCCACACACTCACCTACACACTCGTCCACACACACACAGACCCACACACACCCACACACGTATGCTCATGCACACACTCACCCACACACTCACCCACACACTCACCCACACGCTCACAAACAAGCTCACAAACACGCTCATACTCCCTCACACTCACCCACACAGTCACACTCACACTCACTCTCACTCGCGCTCACCCCCGCGCTCACTCTCGCGCTCACTCTCGCGCTCACTCTCGCGCTCACTCTCGCGCTCACTCTCGCGCTCACTCTCGCGCTCACACTCGCGCTCATTCTCGCACTCACTCTCGCACTCACTCTCGCATTCATTCTCGCGCTCACACTTGCGCTCATTCTCGCACTCACTCACACTCACTCTCGCACTCACTCTCACACTCACTCTCTCTCTCACTCTCTCACACTCAATCTCACACTCACTCTCACACACAGAGTGACACTCACAGACACACACACTCACACACAGAGTGACACTCACAGACACACACCCACACACAGTGTGACACTCACAGACACACACACACAGAGTGACACTCACAGACACACACTCACACACAGAGTGACACTCAGACACACACACACAGAGTGACACTCACAGACACACACACTCACACACAGAGTGACACTTAGACACACACACACAGAGTGACACTCACAGACACACACTCACACACAGAGTGACACTCACAGACACACACACACACACACACAGAGTGACACTCACAGACACACACCCACACACAGAGTGACACTCACAGACACACACACTCACACACAGAGTGACACTCACAGACACACACACTCACACAGAGTGACACTCACAGACACACACACACTCACACACAGAGTGACACTCACAGACACACACACTCACACACAGAGTGACACTCACAGACACACACCCACACACAGTGTGACACTCACAGACACACACACACAGAGTGACACTCACAGACACACACTCACACACAGAGTGACACTCAGACACACACACACAGAGTGACACTCACAGACACACACTCACACACAGAGTGACACTCAGACACACACACACAGAGTGACACTCACAGACACACACTCACACACAGAGTGACACTCACAGACACACACACACTCACACACAGAGTGACACTCACAGACACACACACTCACACACAGAGTGACACTCACAGACACACACCCACACACAGTGTGACACTCACAGACACACACACACAGAGTGACACTCACAGACACACACTCACACACAGAGTGACACTCAGACACACACACACAGAGTGACACTCACAGACACACACACACACACAGTGTGACACTCACAGACACACACACACAGAGTGACACTCACAGACACACACTCACACACAGAGTGACACTCAGACACACACACTCACATACACACACAGAGTGACACTCACAGACACACACACTCACACACAGAGTGACACTCACAGACACACACCCACACACAATGTGACACTCACAGCCACACACACACAGAGCGACACTCACAGACACACACCCACACACAGAGTGACACTCACAGACACACACATTCACACACAAAGTGACACAGACACACACCCACACACAGTGACACTCAGACACACACACTCACACACACACACACAGAGTGACACTCACAGACACACACCCACACACAGAGTGACACTCACAGACACACACACACTCACACACAGAGTGACACTCACAGACACACACACACTCACACACAGAGTGACACTCACAGACACACACACACCCACACACAGAGTGACACTCACAGACACACACACTCACACACAGAGTGACACTCACAGACACACACACTCACACACAGAGTGACACTAACAGACACACACACACTCACACACAGAGTGACACTCAGACACACACACACAGTGACACTCACAGACACACACACACCCACACACAGAGTGACACACAGACACACACTCACACACAGAGTGACACTCACTGACACACACCCACACACAGAGTGACACTCACAGACACACACACACTCACACACAGAGTGACACTCAGACACACACACTCACACACAGAGTGACACTCACAGACACACACACACTCACCCGCACTCATCAGCACTCACCCACACACTGACCCACACACACACACACACTCACCCACATACTCACCCACACACACACTCACACTCATCCACACTCACCCACACACTCACCCCCACACACACCCACACACTCACCCACACACTCACCCACACACACACACTCACACTCATCCACACTCACCCACACACTCACCCACAAACTCACCCACATGCATTCACCCACACACTCACCCACACACTCACCCACACACTCACCCACACACTCACCCACACACACCCACACACTCACCCACACACTCACCCACACACACACACCCACACACATACTCACCCACACACACACACACACACTCACACTCATCCACACTCACCCACACACTCACCCACACACTCACCGGCACTCACCCACACACTGACCCACACACACCCACACACACACCCACACACACACTCACACACACACTCACACACATACTCACCCACACACACACACACACACTCACACACACACTCACACTCACCCACACACACCCCCCCACACACACACACACTCACACACACACTCACACTCATCCACACTCACCCACACATTCACCCACACACTCACCCATACACACACACTCACCCGCACTCATCCGCACTCACCCACACACTGACCCACACACACACACTCACACTCATCCACACTCACCCACACACTCACCCCCACACACACCCACACACACACCCACACACTCACCCACACACTCACCCCCACACACAAACCCACACACTCCCTCACACACTCCCCCACACATTCACACCCTCACTCACACACTCACCCACACACTCACCCACACACAAACCCACACACTCCCCCACACACTCCCCCACACACTCCCCCACACATTCACACCCTCACCCACACACTCACCCACACACACACCCACACTCTCACCCACACACTCAACCACACACTCACCCCCACACACACCCACACACTCACCCACACACTCCCCCACACATTCACACCCTCATCCACACTCTCACCCACACACTCAACCACACACTCACCCCCACACACACCCGCACACTCACCCGCACACTCACCCACACATTCAAACTCACACACACCCTCACCCACACCCTCACCCAATCCCACACCCACACACACTCACCCTCACCCGCACACTCACCCACAACACTCACCCACAACACTCACCCACAACACTCACCCACACACTCACCTACACACTCGTCCACACACACACAGACCCACACACACCCACACACGTATGCTCACGCACACACTCACCCACACACTCACCCACACACTCACCCACACGCTCACAAACAAGCTCACAAACACGCTCATACTCCCTCTCACACACCCACACAGTCACACTCACACTCACTCTCACTCGCGCTCATCCCCGCGCTCACTCCCGTGCTCACTCTCGCACTCACTCTCGCGCTCACTCTCGCGCTCACTCTCGCACTCACTCTCGCGCTCACTCTCGCGCTCACACTCGCGCTCATTCTCGCACTCACTCTCGCACTCACTCTCGCACTCACTCTCGCGCTCACACTTGCGCTCATTCTCGCACTCAGTCTCACACTCACTCTCGCACTCACTCTCACACTCACTCTCTCTCTCACTCTCTCACACTCAATCTCACACTCACTCTCACACACAGAGTGACACTCACAGACACACACACTCACACACAGAGTGACACTCACAGACACACACCCACACACAGTGTGACACTCACAGACACACACACTCAGAGTGACACTCACAGACACACACTCACACACAGAGTGACACTCAGACACACACACACACAGAGTGACACTCACAGACACACACTCACACACAGAGTGACATTCAGACACACACACACAGAGTGACACTCACAGACACACATTCACACAGAGTGACACTCACAGACACACACTCACACACAGAGTGACACTCAGACACACACACACAGAGTGACACTCACAGACACACACATTCACACACAAAGTGACACTCACAGACACACACCCACACACAGAGTGATAGTCACAGACACACACACTCACACACAGAGTGACACTCACAGACACACACACACACACACACACTCACACACAGAGTGACACTCACAGACACACACACACTCACCCGCACTCATCAGCACTCACCCACACACTGACCCACACACACACACACACTCACCCACATACTCACCCACACAAACACTCACACTCATCCACACTCACCCACACACTCACCCCCACACACACCCACACACTCACCCACACACTCACCCACACACACACACTCACACTCATCCACACTCACCCACACACTCACCCACAAACTCACCCACACGCACTCACCCACACACTCCCCCACACACTCCCCCACACATTCACACCCTCACCCGCACACTCACCCGCACACTCACCCACACACAAACCCAGACACTCACCCACACACACACCCACACACACACCCACACACACACCCACCCACACACTCACACATACACACACCCACACACTCACCCACCCACAAACTCACACACACACACACTCACACTCACCCACACACACACTCACCCACACACTCACCCACACGCTAACCCACACACTTACCCACACACTCACCCACACACACACACACTCACACACTCACCCGCACTCACCCACACACTCACCCACACACACACACACACACTCACCCACACACTCACCCACACACACCCACACACATACTCACCCACACACCCACACACACACTCACACACACACTCACACACATACTCACCCACACACACACACACACACACTCACACACACACTCACACTCACCCACACACACCCCCCACACACACACACTCACACACACACTCACACTCATCCACACTCACCCACACATTCACCCACACACTCACCCACACACACACACTCACCCGCACTCATCCGCACTCACCCACACACTGACCCACACACACACACTCACACTCATCCACACTCACCCACACACTCACCCCCACACACACCCACACACACGCCCACTCACCCCCACACACAAACCCACACACTCCCTCACACACTCCCCCACACATTCACACCCTCACCCACACACTCACCCACACACTCACCCACACACAAACCCACACACTCCCCCACACACTCCCCCACACACTCCCCCACACATTCACACCCTCACCCACACACTCACCCACACACACACCCACACTCTCACCCACACACTCAACCACACACTCACCCCCACACACACCCACACACTCACCCACACACTCCCCCACACATTCACACCCTCACCCACACTCTCACCCACACACTCAACCACACACTCACCCCCACACACACCCGCACACTCACCCGCACACTCACCCACACATTCAAACTCACACATACCCTCACCCACACCCTCACCCAATCCCACACCCACACCCACACACTCACCCTCACCCGCACACTCACCCACAACACTCACCCACAACACTCACCCACAACACTCACCCACACACTCACCTACACACTCGTCCACACACACACAGACCCACACACACCCACACACGTATGCTCATGCACACACTCACCCACACACTCACCCACACACTCACCCACACGCTCACAAACAAGCTCACAAACACGCTCATACTCCCTCACACTCACCCACACAGTCACACTCACACTCACTCTCACTCGCGCTCACCCCCGCGCTCACTCTCGCGCTCACTCTCGCGCTCACTCTCGCGCTCACTCTCGCGCTCACTCTCGCGCTCACTCTCGCGCTCACACTCGCGCTCATTCTCGCACTCACTCTCGCACTCACTCTCGCATTCATTCTCGCGCTCACACTTGCGCTCATTCTCGCACTCACTCACACTCACTCTCGCACTCACTCTCACACTCACTCTCTCTCTCACTCTCTCACACTCAATCTCACACTCACTCTCACACACAGAGTGACACTCACAGACACACACACTCACACACAGAGTGACACTCACAGACACACACCCACACACAGTGTGACACTCACAGACACACACACACAGAGTGACACTCACAGACACACACTCACACACAGAGTGACACTCAGACACACACACACAGAGTGACACTCACAGACACACACACTCACACACAGAGTGACACTTAGACACACACACACAGAGTGACACTCACAGACACACACTCACACACAGAGTGACACTCACAGACACACACACACACACAGAGTGACACTCACAGACACACACCCACACACAGAGTGACACTCACAGACACACACACTCACACACAGAGTGACACTCACAGACACACACACTCACACAGAGTGACACTCACAGACACACACACACTCACACACAGAGTGACACTCACAGACACACACACTCACACACAGAGTGACACTCACAGACACACACCCACACACAGTGTGACACTCACAGACACACACACACAGAGTGACACTCACAGACACACACTCACACACAGAGTGACACTCAGACACACACACACAGAGTGACACTCACAGACACACACTCACACACAGAGTGACACTCAGACACACACACACAGAGTGACACTCACAGACACACACTCACACACAGAGTGACACTCACAGACACACACACACTCACACACAGAGTGACACTCACAGACACACACACTCACACACAGAGTGACACTCACAGACACACACCCACACACAGTGTGACACTCACAGACACACACACACAGAGTGACACTCACAGACACACACTCACACACAGAGTGACACTCAGACACACACACACAGAGTGACACTCACAGACACACACACACACACAGTGTGACACTCACAGACACACACACACAGAGTGACACTCACAGACACACACTCACACACAGAGTGACACTCAGACACACACACTCACATACACACACAGAGTGACACTCACAGACACACACACTCACACACAGAGTGACACTCACAGACACACACCCACACACAATGTGACACTCACAGCCACACACACACAGAGCGACACTCACAGACACACACCCACACACAGAGTGACACTCACAGACACACACATTCACACACAAAGTGACACAGACACACACCCACACACAGTGACACTCAGACACACACACTCACACACACACACACAGAGTGACACTCACAGACACACACCCACACACAGAGTGACACTCACAGACACACACACACTCACACACAGAGTGACACTCACAGACACACACACACTCACACACAGAGTGACACTCACAGACACACACACACCCACACACAGAGTGACACTCACAGACACACACACTCACACACAGAGTGACACTCACAGACACACACACTCACACACAGAGTGACACTAACAGACACACACACACTCACACACAGAGTGACACTCAGACACACACACACAGTGACACTCACAGACACACACACACCCACACACAGAGTGACACACAGACACACACTCACACACAGAGTGACACTCACTGACACACACCCACACACAGAGTGACACTCACAGACACACACACACTCACACACAGAGTGACACTCAGACACACACACTCACACACAGAGTGACACTCACAGACACACACACACTCACCCGCACTCATCAGCACTCACCCACACACTGACCCACACACACACACACACTCACCCACATACTCACCCACACACACACTCACACTCATCCACACTCACCCACACACTCACCCCCACACACACCCACACACTCACCCACACACTCACCCACACACACACACTCACACTCATCCACACTCACCCACACACTCACCCACAAACTCACCCACATGCATTCACCCACACACTCACCCACACACTCACCCACACACTCACCCACACACTCACCCACACACACCCACACACTCACCCACACACTCACCCACACACACACACCCACACACATACTCACCCACACACACACACACACACTCACACTCATCCACACTCACCCACACACTCACCCACACACTCACCGGCACTCACCCACACACTGACCCACACACACCCACACACACACCCACACACACACTCACACACACACTCACACACATACTCACCCACACACACACACACACACTCACACACACACTCACACTCACCCACACACACCCCCCCACACACACACACACTCACACACACACTCACACTCATCCACACTCACCCACACATTCACCCACACACTCACCCATACACACACACTCACCCGCACTCATCCGCACTCACCCACACACTGACCCACACACACACACTCACACTCATCCACACTCACCCACACACTCACCCCCACACACACCCACACACACACCCACACACTCACCCACACACTCACCCCCACACACAAACCCACACACTCCCTCACACACTCCCCCACACATTCACACCCTCACTCACACACTCACCCACACACTCACCCACACACAAACCCACACACTCCCCCACACACTCCCCCACACACTCCCCCACACATTCACACCCTCACCCACACACTCACCCACACACACACCCACACTCTCACCCACACACTCAACCACACACTCACCCCCACACACACCCACACACTCACCCACACACTCCCCCACACATTCACACCCTCATCCACACTCTCACCCACACACTCAACCACACACTCACCCCCACACACACCCGCACACTCACCCGCACACTCACCCACACATTCAAACTCACACACACCCTCACCCACACCCTCACCCAATCCCACACCCACACACACTCACCCTCACCCGCACACTCACCCACAACACTCACCCACAACACTCACCCACAACACTCACCCACACACTCACCTACACACTCGTCCACACACACACAGACCCACACACACCCACACACGTATGCTCACGCACACACTCACCCACACACTCACCCACACACTCACCCACACGCTCACAAACAAGCTCACAAACACGCTCATACTCCCTCTCACACACCCACACAGTCACACTCACACTCACTCTCACTCGCGCTCATCCCCGCGCTCACTCCCGTGCTCACTCTCGCACTCACTCTCGCGCTCACTCTCGCGCTCACTCTCGCACTCACTCTCGCGCTCACTCTCGCGCTCACACTCGCGCTCATTCTCGCACTCACTCTCGCACTCACTCTCGCACTCACTCTCGCGCTCACACTTGCGCTCATTCTCGCACTCAGTCTCACACTCACTCTCGCACTCACTCTCACACTCACTCTCTCTCTCACTCTCTCACACTCAATCTCACACTCACTCTCACACACAGAGTGACACTCACAGACACACACACTCACACACAGAGTGACACTCACAGACACACACCCACACACAGTGTGACACTCACAGACACACACACTCAGAGTGACACTCACAGACACACACTCACACACAGAGTGACACTCAGACACACACACACACAGAGTGACACTCACAGACACACACTCACACACAGAGTGACATTCAGACACACACACACAGAGTGACACTCACAGACACACATTCACACAGAGTGACACTCACAGACACACACTCACACACAGAGTGACACTCAGACACACACACACAGAGTGACACTCACAGACACACACATTCACACACAAAGTGACACTCACAGACACACACCCACACACAGAGTGATAGTCACAGACACACACACTCACACACAGAGTGACACTCACAGACACACACACACACACACACCCACACACAGAGTGACACTCACAGACACACACATTCACACACAAAGTGACACTCACAGACACACACCCACACACAGAGTGATAGTCACAGACACACACACACTCACACAGAGTGACACTCACAGACACACACACACTCACACACAGAGTGACACTCACAGACACACACTCACACACAGAGTGACACTCACTGACACACACCCACACACAGAGTGACACTCACAGACACACACACATCTACACACAGAGTGACACTCACAGACACACACACACACACACACCCACACACAGAGTGACACTCACAGACACACACATTCACACACAAAGTGACACTCACAGACACACACCCACACACAGAGTGATAGTCACAGACACACACACACTCACACAGAGTGACACTCACAGACACACACACACTCACACACAGAGTGACACTCACAGACACACACTCACACAGAGTGACACTCACAGACACACAGGGCACGCTCTACGCTTGGCAGGGCGTCACGGTGGAATGTGGCCGGTAAATGTTGGGAGTCTCTGCTCCCGGATCTACCCGGCTTACTACACCTCATGAGACCTAACGCAATCTCGTGGGACGTTGCGATGTGAATCCCGCCCATTGTGGGCAGGATCATGTTGTGGCAAATCTGCAGATTGAAGCGAGGCAGTTAGTCTCATTTTAAAATGCAGACCCCGAGGGGTTGGGGTCTAACCCCTTCGCCGGGGAGATCTCGGGCGAGCGCCGTTCAACGTTCTCCACAAACAGGGACCAGACAGAGCGGCACTCGTAGGGGTTTCCCGGGGGATTGGAGACCCCTAAGTGCATGCCCTTTGGGCGGGGTGCCACCCGGGCACTGCTCGTGCTACCGAGACACCCTGGCAGGGCCACCTGGGTGCCAGCCTGGAACTGCCACGGTGCCTAGGTGGCACTGTTGCCAGGGGGTGCTGGCAGTTTATGCGAGGCTGTGATCAGGCTGGGGAGGGGGGTGCACTGCGTGGGTATGGGGGGGGAGATGCCGGGACCCCCTTACAGTACGTTGGCAATTCGGGGGGGGTCCGAGGGTCGGGTCGGGAGCTCGATAGATCGGAACGGCAGTTAAAATGGTGTCTTATCTCTCGCCACACTGATGTGTTCCTCAATGCAGAAAACGGGCTGAGTGCAGCCTCGGGCACACACTCCCCACCGAGGCCCCGGTCTAACTCGATGCCCGTTAGATAGTGGGGTGTCTCGCTGCTGTGAGCACCGGGAAACACGGAGTCAAATGCACTCACTATGGGGCTTTGTTCCTATTTGGTTCGACCCATACTGACTCTCACACACTGACACCCGCTCACACACTCACATACACACTGACACAGAGAACATAGAACATAGAACGATACAGCGCAGTACAGGCCCTTCGGCCCACGATGTTGCACCGAAACAAAAGCCATCTAACCTACACTATGCCATTATCATCCATATGTTTATCCAATAAACTTTTAAATGTCCTCAATGTTGGCGAGTTCACTACTGTTGCAGGTAGGGCATTCCACGGCCTCACTACTCTTTGCGTAAAGAACCTACCTCTGACCTCTGTCCTATATCTATTACCCCTCAGTTTAAAGTTATGTCCCCTCGTGCCAGCCATTTCCATCCGCGGGAGAAGGCTCTCACTGTCCACCCTATCTAACCCCCTGATCATTTTGTATGCCTTTATTAAGTCTCCTCTTAACCTTCTTCTCCAACGAAAACAACCTCAAGTCCATCAGCCTTTCCTCATAAGATTTTCCCTCCATACCAGGCAACATCCTGGTAAATCTCCTCTGCACCCGCTCCAAAGCCTCCACGTCCTTCCTATAATGCGGTGACCAGAACTGTACGCAATACTCCAAATGCGGACATACCAGAGTTTTGTACAGCTGCAACATGACCTCCTGACTCCGGAACTCAATCCCTCTACCAATAAAGGCCAACACTCCATAGGCCTTCTTCACAACCCGATCAACCTGGGTGGCAACTTTCAGGGATCTATGTACATGGACACCTAGATCCCTCTGCTCATCCACACTTCCAAGAACTTTACCATTAGCCAAATATTCCGCATTCCTGTTATTCCTTCCAAAGTGAATCACCTCACACTTCTCTACATTAAACTCCATTTGCCACCTCTCAGCCCAGCTCTGCAGCTTATCTATATCCCTCTGTAACCTGCTACATCCTTCCACACTGTCGACAACACCACCAACTTTAGTGTCGTCTGCAAATTTACCCACCCACCCTTCTGCGCCTTCCTCTAGGTCATTGATAAAAATGACAAACAGTAACGGCCCCAGAACAGATCCTTGTGGTACGCCACTTGTAACTGAACTCCATTCTGAACATTTCCCATCAACCACCACCCTCGGTCTTCTTTCAGCTAGCCAATTTCTGATCCACATCTCTAAATCACCCTCAATCCCCAGCCTCCATATTTTCTGCAATAGCCTACCGTGGGGAACCTTATCAAACGCTTTACTGAAATCCATATACACCACATCAACTGCTCTACCCTCGTCTACCTGTTCAGTCACCTTCTCAAAGAACTCGATAAGGTTCGTGAGGCATGACCTACCCTTCACAAAGCCATGCTGACTATCCCTGATCATATTATTTCTATCTAGATGATTATAAATCTTGTCTCTTATAATCCCCTCCAAGACTTTACCCACAACAGACGTGAGGCTCACCGGTCTATAGTTGCCGGGGTTGTCTCTACTCCCCTTTTTGAACAAAGGGACCACATTTGCTATCCTCCAGTCCTCTGGCACTATTCCTGTAGCCAATGATGACATAAAAATCAAAGCCAAAGGCCCAGCAATCTCTTCCCTGGCTTCCCAGAGAATCCTAGGATAAATCCCATCAGGCCCCGGGGACTTATCTATTTTCAGCCTGTCCAGAATTGCCAACACCTCTTCCCTACGTACCTCAATGCCATCTATTCTAATAGCCTGGGTCTCAGCATTCTCCTCCACAACATTATCTTTTTCCTGAGTGAATACTGACGAAAAATATTCATTTAGTATCTCGCCTATCTCTTCAGACTCCACACACAACTTCCCATCCCTGTCCTTGACTGGTCCTACTCTTACCCTAGTCATTCGCTTATTCCTGACATACCTGTAGAAAGCTTTTGGGTTTTCCTTGATCCTTCCTACCAAATACTTCTCATGTCCCCTCCTTGCTCGTCTTAGCTCTCTCTTTAGATCCTTCCTCGCTACCTTGTAACTATCCATCGCCCCAACTGAAACTTCACACTTCATCTTCACATAGGCCTCCTTCTTCCTCTTAACAAGAGATTCCACTTCTTTGGTAAACCACGGTTCCCTCGCTCTACGCCTTCCTCCCTGCCTGACCGGTACGTACTTATCAAGAACATGCAGTAGCTGATCCTTGAACAAGCTCCACTTATCCAGTGTGCCCAACACTTGCAGCCTACTTCTCCAACCTATCCCCCCCAAGTCACGTCTAATGGCATCATAATTGCCCTTCCCCCAGCTATAACTCTTGCCCTGCGGTGTATTCTTATCCCTTTCCATCACTAACGTAAACGTCACCAAATTGTGGTCACTGTCCCCAAAGTGCTCTCCTACCTCCAAAGCCAACACCTGGCCAGGTTCATTACCCAAAACCAAATCCAACGTGGCCTCGCCTCTTGTTGGCCTGTCAACATATTGTGTCAGGAAACCCTCCTGCACACACTGTACAAAAAATGACCCATCTAATGTACTCGAACTATATCTTTTCCAGTCAATATTTGGAAAGTTAAAGTCTCCCATAATAACTACCCTGTTTCGCTCTTATCCAGGATCATCCTCGCCATCCTTTCCTCTTCATCCCTCGAACTATTTGGAGGCCTATAGAAAACTCCCAACAGGGTGACCTCTCTTTTCCTGTTTCTAACCTCAGCCCATACTACCTCGGAAGATGAGTCCCCATCTAGCATCCTCTGCGCCACCGTAATACTGCTCTTGACTAGCAGCGCCACACCTCCCCCTCTTTTGCCTCCTTCTCTGAGCTTACTAAAACACCTAAACCCCAGAACCTGCAACATCCATTCCTGTCCCTGCTCTATCCATGTCTCCGAAATGGCCACAACATCGAAGTCCCAGGTACCAACCTATGCTGCCAGTTCCCCTACCTTGTTTCGTATACTCCTGGCATTGAAGTAGACACACTTCAAACCACCTACCTGAACGCTGGCCCCCTCCTGCGAAGTCAAATCTGTGCTCCTGACCTCTATACTCTCATTCTCCCTTACCCTAAAACTACAATCCAGTTTCCCATGCCCCTGCTGCATTAGTTTAAACCCCCCCCAAAGAGCACTAACAAATCTCCCCCCCAGGATATTTGTGCCCCTCAGGTTCAGATGTAGACCATCCTGTCTGTAGAGGTCCCACCTTCCCCAGAAAGAGCCCCAGTTATCCAGAAATCTGAATCCCTCCCGCCTGCACCATTCCTGTAGCCACGTGTTTAATTGCTCTCTCTCCCTATTCCTCATTTCATTATCACGTGGCACGGGCAACAACCCAGAGATAACAACTCTGTTTGTTCTAGTTCTGAGCTTCCATCCTAGCTCCCTGAAAGCCTGCCTGACATCCTTGTCCCCTTTCCTACCTATCTCCTCCCCCTTAAGGACCCGGAAAACACGATCCGAGACATCACGTACCCTTGCACCTGGGAGGCAACATACCAAACGTGAGTCTCTCACGCTCCCACAAAATCTCCTATCTGTGCCCCTGACTATCGAGTCCCCAATTACTAATGCTCTGCTCCTCTCCCCCTTCCCTTCTGAGCAACAGGGACAGACTCCGTGCCAGAGGCCCGTACCCCATGTCTTACCCCTGGTAAGTCCCCCCCCCCCCACAAGTATCCAAAGCGGTATACTTGTTTCTCAGGGGAACAACCGCAGGGGATCCCTGCACTGACTGCTTCTTCCCAGTCCCTCTTACAGTTACCCATCTATCTCCAATCTTTGGTGTAACTAATTCCCTGAAGCTGCTATCTATGACCCCCTCTGCCTCCCGAATGATCCGAAGTTCTTCCAACTCCAGCTCCAGTTCCCTAACTCGGTCTTGGAGGAGCTGGAGATGGCAGCACTTCCTGCAGGTAAAATCAGCAGGGACACTAACTGCATCCCTCACCTCAAACATCCTGCAGGAGGAACATTGCACTCCCTTCCCTGCCATTCCTCTAACTTTCTACCAAGATCTGGCTAACTACTAAATTTTTAAAAAATGAAATAATAATAATACAATATGGTACTTACCTCACACCAATGGGTCTTATTATTAGGTTAGAGGAGGAGGGCGGGTGGGAGACACTACACGTGTAGTGTCTCGGGTTTCCTCTCCACCAGAATTTATTGGTGAGGGGAAGGAAAAATGGAGCTGTGGAGGAAAAATATATACTGACATACTGGCAAGATGATGCAGGAGGAGAGATAGAGGAGGGCCTCTGGGCGGACGCGTTGAGTAGAGTCAACGCATCCACAACATGCGCCAGGCTCAGCCTGATACAGTTCAAGGTCGTTCACCGGGCTCACATGACAGTGGCCTGGATGAGCAGATTCTTTGGGATACCAGACAGGTGTGCAAGGTGTGGGGGAGGACCAGCGAACCATGTCCACATGTTCAGGGCATGTCCGAAACTTAGGGGATTCTGGCAGGGGATTGCGGGGGTCATGTCCAAGGTGTTAGTTTAGATTAGTGTGTAGGAAAGGTGGGATCTGTAAGGGAGGAAGATGGCCGTTGCACGATGGTTATATTTGTTTGTACACTGTTTCTCTGTTATTGTTACAAAATCACAAATACTTAAATAAAATGTTTTGTAAAAAAAAATATATACTGACACACTCACACTCTCACACCCACTGTCTCTGTCACACACACACACAGTCTGACACTCACACACACACTCTTAAAGTTTTTGAGTCACAGCCACACTTTAGGTTTTGAAATTGGTGGAAGTGAGGATTCTTCTCAAGGTGAATTTTGAGTGGATTAGCGATTGGCTCACAGCATTAGAGATGTATTTGAGTTGGTGAGGCATACCGAGGCTCTTCAACGCTTGGCTTAGTTCAACGTCAAAATCTATGTTGAGTTTTGGCACCTTGACCAGCATTGGGCGAGCCTTGAAAAAGTGGGCCAGTAGCTGGCTGATATTTAACTTCGACACAATGTGGTCCAGTTTCCCTGTCACCGTGGGCTTCACAACAATGAAACTCATGTTTTGTTTGAAGGATAATCTGGCAACCTAGGGAAATAAATAGCAATCATCTGGATTAGAGACAACACACATCAGACTCCGATTCCTTTATCACCAACTCCACCGCACAGCATTTCATTTTCTTCGAAAGGGTACATTTATATTGGAGTTATCCTGTAACAGTAGCTGCTGGCAGACATAGAATTACATCAAATCACAGAAGCATGTCCACAGATGTGCAGGTTAGGTGGGGTTACAGGGATAGGGCAGGGGAGTGAGCATAGGTGGGGTGCTCTTTCAGAGGGTCGGTGCAGACTCGATGGGCCGAATGGCCTCTTCTGTCACTGGAGGTTGGAGCTGTGAGGAATGGAGGATTTTAGGATTATAAATGTACTGGGCAGTTTAAAGGTTAAAATCCTGGGGTTAGAGTGTGTTTGACTGCAGTGGTCCTGGTTTTAAAAAGGAATATCTGGGGCGTCATTCTCCGACCCCCCGCTGGGTCGGAGAATGGCCGTTGGCCGCCGTGAATCCCGCCCCCGCCCCCGCCGAAGTCTCCGCTCCCAGAGATTGGGCGGGGGCGGGAATCCGGCCGCGCCGGTTGGCGGGACCCCCCGCTGGATTCTCCGGCCCGGATGGGCCGAAGTCCCACCCAGGAATTGCCTGTCCCGCCGACGTAAATCAAACCTGGTATTTACCGGCGGGACCAGGCTGCGTGGGCGGGCTCCGGGGTCCTGGGGGGGGGGGGCGCGGGGCGATCTGACCTTGGGGGGTGCCCCCACGGTGGCCTGGCCCGCGATCGGGGCCCACCGATCCGCGGGCGGGCCTGTGCCGTGGGGGCACTCTTTCCCTTCCGCCTCCGCCACGGTCTCCACCATGGCGGAGGCGGAAGTGACTCTCCCCACTGCGCATGCGCGGGAAACTGACAGCGGCCGCTGACGCTCCCGCGCATGCGCTGGGAAACTGACAGCGGCCGCTGACGCTCCCGCGCATGCGCCGCATTTCCGCGCCAGCTGGCGGGGCAACAAACGCCATTTCCGCCAGCTGGCGGGGCGGAAATCCCTCCGGCGTCGGCCTAGCCCCTCAATGTTGGGGCTAGGCCACCAAAGATGCGGAGACTTCCGCACCTTTTTGCCGGCGCGATGCCCGTCTGATTGGCGCCGGCTTTGGCGCCAGTCGGCGGACATCCCGCCGTTGGGGGAGAATTTCGCCCATGGTTTTGCAGGTTCCAGGAGCCTTTAGCAGCCAGAAGGTGAAATTGACAGAGGAATGTGTTTTTCAGTCTGGGCTAATGCACTGTGGTTTGACTGGGGACAGTCCCTGGGGAGATAATGTGCTCTCAGTCCCTGGAAAGTGAATTTGTATTTCAGCTTGGGGAGGTGATGTCAGTGCTGGGTGGAGCTGAGAGAGAGAGACGTTTTTGGAAAAGCTTTTGGGCGAAGAGTTGAAATGTGAAATGAAAATCGCTTATTGTCACAAGTAGGCTTCAAATGAAGTTACTGTGAAAAGCCCCTAGTCGCCACATTCCGCCGCCTGTTCGGGGAGGCTGGTACGGGAAATGTGATCTGGCAATTCTTGTTTTCTTTAGACCACCAATAAAGATAGCTTTCTCTCCCAGTTGGATAGTTTAAAAAATAATAATAATATTTAAAAGCAGAGCAGTCTTCGCTGAAGGCAAGGAAGAGACTGAAACAACCCAGTTGAGGTAGCTATTTGAAGACATTCAGAGTCTGAAGTGGTTCTAACCAGAGCCAGAATCTTTTTCTGTACCACAAGTATCACTCTATGTGCTGCTAATTTTATGATGGATTAAGAGTGTATATTTCTTTTCTTGTTGTTTAATGGGGAATTGAGTAGTAGTGTTAAATGATAATTGTAAGCTGTTCTTTTTGGTGTGAAGTTAAAAGTTTAATATTGTATTTATAATAAAGCTTTGTTTTAGAAATACCAAACCCTATTTCTTCATGTAGTCACTCCTGGAGCGAATCATTCTTTCCGCACAGTCTTAAAACAAACTAAAATATTGGGGTTTCGGTCCAGCATGCTAAATACTGTTGGAGTTTGACCTGGGATTGTCAAACAGCACGAAGGTGGAGAGTGTCATAATATACACCAGTATATCATGGTGCAGACACACACTGATGGACACACAGCGGGACCAATCAACACGCACAACACCGCAGCCAATCACCAGTGAGAGCACACGCACTATAAAGACAGGGGGCATCAGAGTTCCTGCTCATTCGAGTTGCAGCTAGCTAGGAGGACAGAGCTCACAGCCTGCAGCACAGACATTCACCAGGTGCTGAGTGCATCGACTGGTTAGGACAAGGCAAAGGTCTTTAGTTAAAGCTAGTATCGTGTTAACCCACAGTCTGAGTATGTTTAAACAGTTAATGATTCAATAAAATAGTGTTGCACTATTTCAAGTGTTGGTGACCTGTATGTGATCCAGAACACCCAACACATCAGAGGGTAAGTGCTCCAGATTTAATCAGCTAACTCACCACAGACCAAAAACTGAAACAGTTCAGTCCCACTCTGTAAAACACCAGGAAAACTGGTGCAGCCAATTGTAAAGGAAATTGTCAGCGAGGCTAACAGCTGTCACTGTTATTGTGTAATGGTGTATCCGTGACTTCCTCTGACATACACCAAAGGTAAAACTCACAACTATTACCAATTTGAAGATTTTGCAACAATTCAAATTCCAGAGATGTGGACCAGGAACAGCAGAGGCTTACGGTTTGCATTGATGGAATAGGGACCTGTTGGTGGGACTGGATATTCAGGCCAAAGGGTCCAGTCTGCTGTTTACTGGCACCCGCCCCTTCCTCACTAAATACCATCATTTCCGTTAATGGCTGACAAGTGGTAAATAACACTTGCGCCACACAAGTGCCAGGTAATGACCATCTCCAACAAGAGAGGATCTAACTACCACACCTTGACATTGACAATGGCATTACCATCGCTGAAACTCCCACAATTAACATCCTGGGGGTTACCATTGATCACAAACTGAACTGGACCCAGACACATTAATACTGTGGCTTCCAGGGCAGGTCAGGGGCTGGAAATCCTGTGGAGAGTAACTCACCTCCTGGCTCTAGGGTTGCTAAGTTTGGCTAGACATATTCCTGGAGACATTGGTGGGAGTGACGTCATGGCGCAGACTGGTTGAATCAAATGGCCTCTTGCTGTGCCATATATTTTCTATGGTCCAATGTAATACCTGTCAGATTGGCAGCTACAAAGACACAGTGGAAAGCAACTACAGGGTTCTGCTCCATCGAGCTCCTCGAGGAGCAGCTCCATGCATGACAGTGACCTGGGATCTGTAAATAGTTAAAGACTAACAATAAACAGCTCATGTTTAAATATCCACGTGTCAGGATCTCAACATTGCAACATCCAAAGAACTCATAATACAACAGTCGCTCCCAATTCAATCCGACATAACATTAGTTACACTAATTAATGACCATACCAGCTCCTGGCCAGTCACAGCTCAGCGTGACCTTGGCTCCAAATCAGGGCCCTATCCTCCAGGCCCTGCCGCGCAAGGGGACAAGGCCTCAACTGATTGGAGAACTGATCACCCACTGACGCTGAGTTACTTTGTCCTAGGGTGGGAAAACAAGAATTAGGAGCAGTTGGCCACTCAGCACTTCTAGCCCTTCTAGCCCTGCTCCGCCATTCATGGCTGATCAAATGTTAATCTCAACTTCAAATTCCTACCTACCCCAATGACCTTTCACCTCCTTGCTTATCAGAAATCTATCTACCTCAGCCATAAAGATATTCAAAGACTCTGCTTCGACCACCTTACGAGGAAGAGAATTCCAATATCTCCCATCCCCTCAGAAGAATATTTTACCTCATCTCGGTCTTAAACAGTGATCCTTCGTTCTAGATTCCCCCACAAGAGGAACAAGCAGCCAGTGAAGAGGAGGGGGGTTTATAGACGGATATGGATACGCTGGGAGAAAGGGCCAAAATCTGGCAGATTGGCACCTCATTCACCACCTTAAAATTTCCCTCCCTCCACCACCGACACACAGCGGCAGCCGTGTGTCCCATCTACAAGATGCACTGCAGTAACTCACCAAGGTTCCTCAGACAGCACCTTCCAAACCCACGACCACTACCATCTAGAAGGACAAGAGCAGCAGATACCGGGGAACCCCACCACCTGGAGGTTCCCCTCCAAGTCACTCACCACCCTGACTGGGAAATACTTCCTTCACTGTCACTCGATCAAAATCCGGCAACTCCCTCCCAAACAGCACAGCAGCGGCTCAAGGCAGCAGCTCACCACCACCTTCTCAAGGGTAGTTAGGGGTGGGCAATAGATGTTGGCCGAGCCAGCAACACCCAGATCCAGAGAAATACATTTTTTAAAAATCACTCTCCATCCAGGTGGGAGGATCGATGTGCTGGGTGCACCAGGAGAGGCCGTTTCGGGTTTTACGCCTGAACAATACGCATTATGCAGATTTGAGGGCGAATTGACTAAACTAGATTGGGAAAGGTGATTAAAAGGTCAGATGACTGATCGGAAATGGAGAGCATTTAAAGAATTAATTTGAATATTCCATGACCACACCACTGCGAATCAGAATCCACTTGTCAATCGATCACACTCTCCTATTGGCAGTATAAATAGTTGTTCCCTTTCAGGTTGGTAATCTTGTGAATTGTCCCGATGTGTGTGAGACTGACGTTGTTTTCAGCAATTGTCAGGAATGACCTCATGATTTGCAACAAATACACATTCCATGAAGAAATATAAACCCAGAGGAAAAATAATCCAATTGTGTCCAACAATCACATTTGTAGATAGTTTTAGATTAAAAGAAGAGGTTTATAATGCGATCAAGAGGAATAATAAGGCTGAGGATTGGGAGGTGTTTAGAGTTTGGCAATGGAAAACCAAAGTTGGGATTTTCCACACCCCCGCTTTCGCGGCATCTTTCCCTGGCAAGCGGCCACCGCCAGCGAGACTGGCCGATACCGTGGGCAGGATGGAAAGAAAACTTTGGCCCGGGAAACTGATATAGGGAGAGGAGAGAGAATATTTATTTATTTATTTTTTATAAATTTAGAGTACCCAATTCATTTTTTCCAATTAAGGGGCAATTTAGCGCGGCCAATCCACCTACCCTGGGTTGTGGGGGCGAAACCCACGCAGACACGGGGAGAATGTGCAAACTCCACACGGACAGTGACCCGGGGCCGGGATTGAACCTGGGACCTCGGCGCCATGAGGCAGCAGTGCTAACCACTGCGCCACCGTGCTGCCCTGGGGAGAGAGAATATGGCAGGAAGCTAGGAAGATACAAAAAACTTTCAAAGAGTTTTTACAAGTACGTCAATTATTGAAAGTAAATGTGTTTCCCTTAGATGCAAAAACGGGAGAAATGATACCAATCGCAGCAACAGCACTGCTGGGAATACCCAACAGGATGGGCGGAATCTGTGGAGAGAAACAGGGTTAATGTTTCAGGTCAATGTTGACACTCCATCAGATGATCACACCCTGAGTGTTGTGTGTAGTTTTGTAACAGAAAGGTACATCCGAGAGAGTGCCAAAGGCATTCACTGGACTGATTCATGGATGAGAGGGTTATCATATCAGGAGAGATTGAGTAGAATTGGTCTATACTCCCAGAGTTGAGAAGAGTGATTGGTGATTTCATTGGGAACATGGAAAACTTTAAGGGGTTTGACCCGTTAGATGCTAAGAGCTCGAGGGGCTGAATAGCCTCATTCTCTTGCTCTTTTCTCCCATGTTCTTATATTCTGTTGCTCAGGTCTGGCCACAATCTCAACTCTCAGTCAGCGGGTTGTTGGTCTGAATCTTACACGAGAGACCTTAGCCTGTAACCTAAGCTGCCACTTCCTGTACAGTACAGAAGGAGTGTGACAGTGTCAGAGAAGCTGTCCTCAAACTGGGAGCCTTGTCTGCACTCTTGGTGAATGTAAAATATTCCATAGTGCTATCTGAAGAAGAGGAAAGGGAATTTCCCCACGACCCACATCCCTGGGAGCACAGGATCTGGTAATTCACCTCATTGTAGTTTATGGGATCTTGCTTTGTGAAAATTGGCTGCCATGCTTCCTACATTACAATAACTGGAATTCATAGCTGGGAAGTATTTGGGATATCCTGAGGGATTAGGAGGTAGGAACTGGATGAGGCTAATCCTCCCTTTGAGCCTGTGTGGAAGGACACCATTGTGGGACAATCTCTACCAAAGAGCAAACATGGCTACATGGCCGAATGGCCTCCTTGTGGGTTGTACCATTCTATGAAGGGGTCAAAAAAGGTGTTACACAACTGCAATTGTTTCCAGTTACTCACTGCCACAAGGCCTGAGCTCCAAACCTCCATCTTGATAATTACAGACCAAATTATTGTCAGGACCATCCAGGGTCTTATAAACATCAATTAAATCACTCCTCAGTCTTCAAAAACTCGAGTGGAAACAAGGCCAGTCTGTCCAACCTTTCCACACAAGACAACCCGCCCATTCCAGGCAGCAACCTGATAAACCTCCTCTGAGCCACGTCCAAGGCATGTATGTCCTGACAGCGCAAAGGGAAAACAGGGAAAGAATAAAAACAGTCATTGAGCGAAGTGGTGTTTACCTCGATCTGCAGGTCATCGTCATGGAAACCGCTGATGGGGTATTTGGGGTGCTGCATCATTGCCACATTGATGTAACTTCCGTCCTCCTTGTAAAAGATATCATCAGAGGTCGCGTGAGGATCAAACTGAACTTGCCACATGCCTATGTGTGTTGGAATGAAATATAAAAGTGCTTAGTGACTCTCTCAGCTGATTTCTCTTTCTCTGATTTGGAGAAACTGGAATTGTTCAGCACCGAGGAGAGAAGGTTAAAGGGAGGTTTCAAATGGTGAGGAGTTTGACTGAATAAATGAGGAGAATCTGTTTGCAGGTGGTGTGAGAGTCAGTGAGCGATCGATGGTGATTGACACAATGGCCCGATGGAAGATGGGAGGTGCTGACTGACAGGGCGGAGGAAGCAGGTTCAATAATACCTTTCAAAATGGAACTGGCGAAATCCTTGAAAGGGAAAATATGAAGAGCTATTGGAAAAGAGTGACTTTTCAAAGAGCCAGCACAAGATCAATGGGCAGAATGGCCTGATTCTGCAGTTTATGGGAGATGCGGTGGTGCTACGGGAATTGTCGCTGGACTAGTAATCCAGAGATCCAGGATAATGATCTGGGGACACGAGTTCGAATCCCAGCAAGGCAGGTGGAATTGGAATTTAAACTCATTAAAATATATGGAATTAATAATCTCATGGCTGGTATGAAGTAAAGCTACCAAAGAACCTACCATCTGAAGCAAAGACTTTTGACTTTTATATCCTTATTATTTTTCACCCTTTTCCTTCCCCTCTGTATTTGTCTGTCTGGTGTGTGTGGGTAGAGGGTGGGGCAGTTAAGGGGGGGGGGGTCAGTTGCTACAGTACATTTAACCAACTGTTTTCACTGCATATTTCATTTCTTCTAGTTATAAATAAACAGTAATTGTGTTTAAACTAATAAACTTATTGACTGTAATTACTGGGCAGCCAGGGGTCAAAGAGTTTGGGTATTTTTTATACGGATTATTGGTTAATTCGCTTGTGTTGTGAATCTGGGTTGTGTGGGGTTGGAATTGACTGCTCACTAGCCCATGGTGTTGTAACATAAATTGAGGGTTCGTCTGGGATTTTTGGAACGGTAGATGGTGAATTTGGGTTGCAGTTTAAATTTTAGAAAGAGACACCAGCTGGGGCGCGATTCTCCGACCCCCCCCCACCGGGTCGGAGAATCGCCGGGGGCCGGCGTGAATCCCGCCCCCGCCGTGTCGCGAATTCTCCGCCACTGGAGATTCGGCGGGGGCAGGAATCGCGCCGCGCCAGTCGGCGGGAATCCCCCGGCGATTCTCCGGTCCGCGATGGGCCGAAGTCCCGCCGCTGTCCGCCCACGCCAGCCGGCGTGGATTGAACCACCTTTGGGACGGCGGGACAAGGCGGCGCAGGCGGGCTCTGGGGTCCTGGGGGGGGGCGCAGGGCGATCTGGCCCCGGGAGGTGCCCCCACGGTGGCCTGGCCTGCAATCGGAGCCCACCGATCCGCGGGCGGGCCTGTGCCGTGGGGGCACTCTTTTCCTTCCGCCTTCGCCATGGTCTCCACCATGGCGGAGGCGGCAGAGACCCCCTCCCCTGCGCATGCGCGGGGATGCCGTGAGCGGCCGCTGACGCCCCCGCGCATGCGCCGCCCGGCAAAGTCAGTTTCGCACCAGCTGGCGGGGCGGAAATCAGTCCGGCGCGGGCCTAGCCCCTCAAGGTCAGGGCTCGGCCGCTCAAGATGCGGAGACCTCCGCACCTTTGGGGCGGCGCGATGCCGGACTGATTTGTGCCGTTTTTGGCGCCGGTCGGCGGACATCGCACCGATTGCGGAGAATCCCGCCCCAGGTTTGTAGTGATCTAACAGGAGTAGCTTCGGAAACTGCGAAGAGCTTCCTCAGGTGGATGGGATAACTCTGGTTTATATAAAAGAGCTTCGCAAAGAGACAAGCTAGTCGAACTGGTAGGTGAATTAAAAATAGAAGTACCGGCAAGATCTAGGAAATCAGATATAATTGGTCAACATTTAAATTCGAACGAGATGCTCGGAACACGGGCCCAGATGGAGCGGAGCATCAAGGATATTTTCAGGCGAGGACGTTGAGCTGGAGATAGTCCGGTTGCAGTTTGAGCAGGAAAGGGAATTGAAAAGAATAGAAAAAGAAATGGAGATGCAGCAAAAGGAAATGGAGATGGAAATGAGGAGAGATGAAAAAGTAAAAGAGAGGAACTTCCAGCTTTGGCCACTGCAAATGAGTGGGAAGAGGGGAGCCTAATTCTAGAGCCCAGTGGAGTTACGTTTAAATTTATACAGGCCCTCCCAAAATTTGGAGTGAAGGAGATGGAAACCTTTTTTAAGGCTTTGGAGAGAGAAAATAGTAAAACCAAATAGAGTGGCCAAGAGAAAAGTGGACAATACCCATGCGGTGTAAACTGACGGGGCAGGAACAGGAAGTTGATGCTCCCTGGCAGAGCAGGAGTCTAAGAATTCAAATGGGGAAAGGAAAATACTGGGCAGGATTCTCTGATCCTGAGGCTAAGCGTTGACGCAGTCGTAAACGCCGGCGGGTTTTATGACGGCGTCAACAGACCCCTAGGAGTAGCGGTCCTGAGCCGCACAGGGGTCAGCACGGCACTGGAGCGCTTCACACAGCTTCAGCTGGCGATACCGGCGTCAGAACGGGTGCCACGGGCCCACGCATGCTCGCTACGGCCAGCGCAAATTCACGCATGCTCGCTACGGCCGGCGCAAATTCACGCATGCTCGCTACGGCCAGCGCAAATTCACGCATGCTCGCTACGGCCGGCGAAAATTCACGCATGCTCGCTACGGCCGGCGCAAATTCACGCATGCTCGCTACGGCCAGCGCAAATTCACGCATGCTCGCTACGGCCAGCGCAAATTCACGCATGCTCACTACGGCCGGCGCAAATTCACGCATGCTCGCTACGGCCGGCGAAAATTCACGCATGCTCGCTACGGCCGGCGCAAATTCACGCATGCTCTCTACGGCCGGCGCAAATTCACGCATGCTCGCTACAAATTCACGCATGCTCGCTACAAATTCACGCATGCTTGCAACAATTTCACGCATGCTCGCTACAAATTCACGCATGCTCGCTACAAATTCACGCATGCTCGCTACAAATTCACGCATGCTCGCTACAGCCGGCGCAAATTCACGCATGCGCGCGACGGCCGGCGCTAATTCACGCATGCTCGCTACGGCCAGCGCAAATTCACGCATGCTCGCTACGGCCAGCGCAAATTCACGCATGCTCGCTACGGCCGGCGCTAATTCACGCGTACGCGCTACTTTCCTTCTCCGTAACCGGCCCCGATGCAACATGGCAGAGAGGTACACGGGCCCGCCGCGGAGGAACACATGTCCCCACCAGGAGAAGCCTGCCCGCCGATCGGTAGGCCCCAATTGCGGGCCAGGCCACAGAGGAGCCTCCCCCGGGGTCAGATCTCCCCTCCCCCCCCACCAGGCCACCCCCTTCCCGCAACATGAACGCCGGGGTCCTGGCGGGTAGGACCACACGTGAACGGCGCCACCGGGACCCGGCCTAAGTCGGCGGGCACTCGGCCCATCGCGCGCGGAGAATCGCCGGGGGGGGGGGGGGGGCGTGTAGACCGGCTCCTGGCCGGCACCAATGCCGCCGATTCTCCGGTGACCGGAGAATTGGCTGACCGGCGGTGGGGCGTCGTCGTGTGAATTGCGCCCCCCCCCCCCCCCCCCCCCCCGGCCATTCTACAACCCGGCCCGGGGTCGGAGAATCCCGGCCACTATTCTGGGTGCATATGAATTAGTTTGCGAAGCATATCAGCAAAAGTTTCTGAATTTAAGGAAACAGCCGGGTCGAAAGGGTTAAGCAGAACTATTTTGATAGGTGGGTATGAGCTTTGGGAGTTGAGCCTAGGAGGCTCGACGAGAGATCATTCTCTCAGAGGAGTTTAAGAACTCCTGACCTTCAGTAATAACCCATGCTGGAGAACAGAGTGTGCAAACTGCCAGGCAAGGAGCAATTAGGAGCTAATCCATAAAATTAAACCTTTGTTCCATCACCCCCATAATTCTGAAAAGGAAATGGGAGAGTGGAAGGAAGACAGGCAGCCAAGGTCGAGAATGGATAGCTGGGAATGCTCCGAGATCACCTCCCCAGACCAGGAAGGAAGGTACTGGGGCTGAAGGTGAGACTTGGGAGCCCAGGTGTCACCATTGAATGTGTCCCACCTTGTTACATTCAGCATGTTGGAAGTTGGAAGGAAAGCCCATGGGACATGTGGGAGTTCCTAGGGAGGATTCTGGAAAGGGAGCACGTGAGGCGAATGCTACAGCGCAGACTGCAGCGTTAACTAGACTTATCTAAGATGAACACTGCTGTGGGAGCAGGTATATCATCATCATAGAATTTACAGTGCAGAAGGAGGCCATTCGGCCCATCGAGTCCACACCGGCTCTTGGAAAGAGCACCCTACCCAAGGTCAACACCTCCACCCTATCCCCATAACCCAGTAACCCCACCCAACACTAAGGGCAATTTTGGACACTAAGGGCAATTTATCATGGCCAATCCACCTAACCTGCACATCTTTGGACTGTGGGAGGAAACCGGAGCACCCGGAGGAAACCCACGCACACACAGGGAGGATGTGCAGACTCCGCACAGACAGTGACCCAAGCCGGAATCGAACCTGGGACCCTGGAATGAGGTAAATGAGAGATGCTGGTTTTGTGTCTGAGAGAAAAGTCACCCCATTTCCCTCGACAGATGGAGCCAAACCAATAACCATTTTAAGAGACACAGGGGCCACTCAAACCCTTGTGCTGGAGAAGGATTTTGTTTTCCCTCCAGAGAGCTCAGTGAATGCTTGGGGGCGGGATTCTGGGCCGGCGCTCGGGGGTTTCCCGACGGCGTGGGGCTGCCCCAGAATGGGAAACCCCATTGACCGGCCGGCGTAACGGGGAATCCCGCCGGCGGGTCGAGGCAGAAATGTGGCGGGGCGGAGAATCCCGCCCGAGGTATTTGTGAATGGGATAGGTGGAAGTTGTATCTCAGGAAAGACTCATAGCATTACATGGGGGGCAGAGAGAGGCAGGTTTAGCGAAGGTGCTAAAGGAGCATCGACAAAGTTGTAGGGAAGAACCAGAGGGAATTCTGGTAACCACCCATGATGTGGACCTCCGAGACTTTGAACCACCAAAGCCACATCCATCTTGACTCACATCCATCTTGACTCAGTTAGAGACCGGCTCAGTCAGAGACTGGCTCAGTTAGAGACCGGCTCAGTTAGAGACCGGCTCAGTTAGAGACCGGCTCAGTTAGAGACCGGCTCAGTTAGAGACCGGCTCAGTTAGAGACCGGCTCAGTTAGAGACCGGCTCAGTTAGAGACTGGCTCAGTTAGAGACTGGCTCAGTTAGAGACTGAGAGGCGACACATGTTGCAGAAACGAGTCAAAAGTGTTGTGGTCCGCAGGACGCCAAGGTGAGTCTGAGAGAAAAACGGCCATGTCGGTGATGAATTGGTGCTGGCCATCCACGGCAGGCAGCACGGTAGCATAGTGGATAGCACAATTGCTTCACAGCACCAGGGTCCCAGGTTCGATTCCGGCTTGGGTCACTGTCTGTGCGGAGTCAGCACGTTCTCCCCGTGTGCGTGGGTTTCCTCCGGGTGCTCCGGTTTCCTCCTACAGTCCAATGATGTGCAGGTTAGGTGGATTGGCCATGATAAATGGCCCTTAGTGTCCAAAATTGCCCTTAGTGTAGGGTGGGGTTACTGGGTTATGGGGATAGGGTGGAGGTGTTGACCTTGGGTAGGGTGCTCTTTCAAAGAGCCGGTGCAGACTCGATGGGCCGAATGGCCTCCTTCTGCACTGTAAAGTCTATGATAATCCAGACTTTCTCAAACTGTTCACTACTTTCATTTATACAGACATTTGAAAACACAGAACGCAAGATTTTTCTGCCAGAGTTATTGTTTCAATCACTTGATGTAAAAACTGTATATATTTCCTGAAAACGATAATGCGATTGCAGGTACTTTGTCATGTGTTAAAAACAAAATCATTACTAATGTCGAAACAGGGCAAGGGAGTTGTATAATGGGATTAGTTTCGACAGGAACGTGTGGATGTTGTATGTCTTGCATACTTCATAATGGAACATTCATATCCTGTGCTTCATTCTTTTGGGGAGGTATGTAAGGAGCCTCATGTTCAAACTTTGCTTTCCCCGTTTATATCTGGCTTTCCTCTGTAGTCCCCTTTATGTTCTGTTATGCTGGATTCCACAATTCTGCAGACTTTGTTTTTAAACTGAAACATCCCCGGTACAAGGTACTATTTGAACTGGTCCAAGGACTCCCCTCAGTGCAGCGTGCTATGTGGCATAGTCTAGTGCGGTCACATTTTGATGGACTTGGCTAGCTCCTGTGGAATCCTGGGGCTTGCTGGTTTTCGATTCTGATTGGTTGAAGGAGTTCCAGAACCTTCTGGCAAAGGCGGCAAACTCCATTTTGAGTCTGTTCTGTTTAAGCCCAGGAGCGATCAGGTGGGGACTCACGGTCCCAGCTAAGGCTGGCATTTAATTTCTCATTAAAAGACTGCAAGCAGTCTCTTTTTGAAAGGCTGAGGAAGGCATTGCTGAAAGCTCTCTCTAATGATCTGGAAGAAAAAGCCTTTTCCTTCCTCTCTATCCTGCAGTCAGGAAACCTGCACAAAGGCCAGACAAGTGCTCTAGAGGTAGAGTTGATGGAAAACCCTCTTTTAAATTCCCAGCCAGAGAATTCTAAGATTGCCTCAGCGAGACTGAGAGCCAATCCAATGGAGGTCAATCAAGTGAAAGTGACTCCCCAGAGGAAATTCTACAGCCTGCAGGTTCTAATTGAGGGTGCAAACTAGAAGGTCCAATCCAATCAATGGGTTTCAACACTTCTTGTCCTGAGAAGATAGCCGACTACAAAGATCACTACCTCATCAGTGAAGACAGTCGCCTCTCACATCCCTTAATCCCCATTATTTTGATCCTTCCCTACCCCACTGGGCATCTGTCTTGTGTGTGTGTGTGTGTGTGTGTGTGGCGGGTGGGACGGTGGTTGGGAAATAATTAGATTAGCAGACCGTTGTTCTATTATCGCCATTACACGTTTATCTCTTCTCGTTAGAAATAAACAGTTCTTTTGTGTTTTACTGACAAACTCTGGTGCCTGTAAGTCATTGAAGCAGCCGAGGGACAAAAATCCCACACACTTCACACAAACTTTTGGTTAATTCATTTATGTTGGGACTCGAGGGCCTGTGGGGCAGGAATTGACCGTGCGCTTGCCCAGGTTGTTGTAACACAGCAGAGTCTCGGAGAGATGTTGAGAATAAAGCCACACCCACCTTTAAAATGGATTGCGTTGAGCAGGAGCAGCAAAATGGTACTTGGAACCTCATTCAAAAATGTTTTGATTTTCTGCTCTGTCATCTGCTGCACCCATGAGTTGATCATGTCTGTATCCTTCGCATTTACACCGGTCAAAAGTTGCGGCTGCGACTTGTAAAACTTCATTGATTGTTTGATGAACTCAGGTTTAATGTGAAATCCTGTACGAGAGAAAACAGAGTCAGCAAACAAAACACAGCATCAGACAGCCATAGAACGACAACCTCAACAAGAAGACTGCACTGTTTACAATATCGGAGCAGGAGGTGAAGTTGGGTGGTCAGTGGGAAAAGGATTGTTGCAGATGGCAGTGTGTTGCCAGGGCAAGGCGGAGGGGTGAGAGAGGATAGACACTAAAGAAGGATGTCTAAACCAGCTGTACGCCATCAGCTCAAGTCGGCACATTGGAATTTGAGAGCGTGGAGTTGAGGGGTTTCATCGAATCATAGAATTTACAGTGCAGAAGGAGGCCATTCGGCCCATTGAGTCTGCACTGGCTCTTGGAAAGAGCACGCTACCGAAGCCCACACCTCCACCCTATCCCCATAACCCAGTAACCCCACCCAACACCAAGGGCAATTTTGGACACTAAGGACAATTTAGCACGGCCAATCCACCTAACCTGCACCTTTGGACTGTGGGGGGAAACCGGAGCACCCGGAGGAAACCCACACACACACGGGGAGAACGTGCAGAGTCTGCACAGACCCAAACGGGAATCGAATTCGGGACCCTGGAGCTGTGAAGCAATTGTGCTAACCACTGTGCTACCATGTCAGCATTCCATGGTTCATAGGAGTTCATAGAATAAACAATGTTTTGCTTTAAAAAATACTTTTCCATTTCTGCTGTACCACACCTGTAGAGTGGGCCGTGTGCTCCCCATCCCACAATCTATTAAAGGTTGTGGGTCACTTTGGGTTCTCTAAACCCTGGCCCATAACACCGGGTGTCCAGGGATGGAGAATCCCACTCCCCATTCCCACTGCACCTAGTCCCCGTCTCCCACTGCACCCACTCCCCATTCCCACTGCACCCACTCCCCATTCCCACTGCACCCACTCCCCACCGCCCACTGCACCCACTCTACATTCCCACTGCACCCACTCCCCATTCCCACTGCACCCACTCCCCACCGCCCACTGCACCCACTCTACATTCCCACTGCACCCACTCCCCATCCTCCACTGCACCCACTCCTCACCGCCCACTGCACCCACTCCCCACCCCCCACTGCACCCACTCCCCATTCCCACTGCACCCACTCCCCACCGCCCACTGCACCCACTCCACATTCCCACTGCACCCACTCCCCATCCCCCACTGCACCCACTCCCCATCCCCCACTGCAACCACTCCCCACTGCACCCACTCCCCATCCTCCACTGCACCCAATCCCCATCTCCCACTGCACCCACTCCCCATCCTCCACTGCACCCACTCCCCACCGCCCACTGCACCCACTCCCCACCCCCCACTGCACCCACTCCCCATTCCCACTGCACCCACTCCCCATTCCCACTGCACCCACTCCCCACCGCCCACTGCACCCACTCCCCACCCCCCACTGCACCCACTCCCCATTCCCACTGCACCCACTCCCCACCGCCCACTGCACCCACTCCCCATCCCCCACTGCAACCACTCCCCACTGCACCCACTCCCCATCCTCCACTGCACCCAATCCCCATCTCCCACTGCACCCACTCCCCATCCCCCACTGCACCCACTACCCACCACCACTGCCCCCACTGCCCCCACTCCCCACCCCCACTGCACCCACTCCCCACCCCCACTGCACCCACTCCCCACCCCCTCATTGCACCCACTGCCCATCCTCCACTGCACCCACTCCCCATCTCCCACTGCACCCACTCCCCATCTCCCACTGCACCCACTCCCCATCTCCCACTGCACCCACTCCCCATCCCCCAAAGCACCCACTGCCCATCCCCACAATGCACCCACTCCCCACCCCCTCACTGCACCCACTCCCATCCTCCACTGCACCCACTCCCCATCCCCCAATGCACCCACTCCCCATCCCCCCACTGCACCCACTCCCCACCCCCTCATTGCACACACTGCCCATCCTCCACTGCACCCAATCCCCATCTCCCACTGCACCCACTCCCCATCCCCCACTGCACCCACTACCCACCACCACTGCCCCCACTCCCCACTGCACCCACTCCCCATCCCCCCACTGCACCCACTCCCCACCCCCTCATTGCACCCACTGCCCATCCTCCACTGCACCCAATTCCCATCTCCCACTGCACCCACTCCCCATCCCCCAATGCACCCACTCCCCATCCCCCAAAGCACCCACTGCCCATCCCCACACTGCACCCACTCCCCACCCCCTCACTGCACCCTCTGCCCATCCTCACACTGCACCCACTCCCCACCCCCTCACTGCACCCACTCCCCATCCCCCCACTGCACCCACTCCCCACCCCCTCATTGCACCCACTGCCCATCCTCCACTGCACCCACTCCCCATCCCCTCACTGCACCCACTCCCCATCCCCCCACTGCACCCACTGCCCACCCCCAATGCACCCACTCCCCATCCCCACACTGCACCCACTCCCCACCCCCACTGCACCCACTGCCCATCCTCCACTGCACCCACTGCCCATCCCCCAATGCACCCACTCCCCATCCCCACACTGCACCCACTCCCCATCCCCACACTGCACCCACTCCCCATCCCCACACTGCACTCACTCCCCATCCCCCACTGCACCCACTCCCCATCCCCCCACTGCACTCACTCCCCATCCCCCACTGCACCCACTCCCCATCCCCCACTGCACCCACTCCCCATCCCCCGCTGCACCCACTCCCCATCCCCCGCTGCACCCACTCCCCATGCACCATCCCCCACTGCACCCACTCCCCACTCCCCGCTGCACCCACTCCCCATCCCCCAATGCACCCACTCCCCATCCCCAAATGCACCCACTCCCCATCCCCACACTGCACCCACTCCCCACCCCCTCACTGCACCCACTGCCCATCACCCAATGCACCCACTCCCCATCCCCACACTGCACCCACTCCCCACTCCCACTGCACCCACTCCCCATCCCCCCGCTGCACCCACTCCCCACCCCCCGCTGCACCCACTCCCCATCCCCCACTGCACCCACTCCCCATCCCCCCACTGCACTCACTCCCCATCCCCCCGCTGCACCCACTCCCCATCCCCCGCTGCACCCACTCCCCATCCCCCACTGCACCCACTCCCCACCCCCCGCTGCACCCACTCCCCACGCACCATCCCCCACTGCACCCACTCCCCACTCCCCGCTGCACCCACTCCCCATTCCCACTGCACCCAGGCCCCGTCCCCCACTGCACCCACCCCTCATCCCCCACTGCACCCACTCCCCACCCCCACTGCACCCACTCAACACCCCCACTGCCACCACTCCCCACCCCCACTGCCCCCACTCAACACCCCCACTGCCCCCACTCCCCACTGCATCCACTCCCCACCCCCACTGCACCCACTCCCCACCCCCACTGCACACACTCCCCACCCCCACTGCCCCCACTCAACACCCCCACTGCCCCCACTCCCCACTGCACCCACTCCCCACCCCCACTGCACCCACTCCCCACCCCCACTGCACCCACTCCCCATCCCCCACTGCCCCACTCCCCACTGCCCCACTCCCCACTGCACCCACTCCCCATCCCCACTGCACCCAGTCCCCATTCCCCACTGCCCCCACTCCCCACTGCAACCACTCCCCACCCCCACTGCACCCAGTCCCCATTCCCCACTGCCCCACTCCCCACTGCCCCCACTACCCACTGCACCCACTCCCCACCCCCACTGCACCCACTCCCCATCCCCCACTGCCCCACTCCCCACCCCCCACTTCCCCCACTCCCCACTGCACCCACTCCCCACCCCCACTGCACCCACTCCCCATCCCCCACTGCCCCACTCCCCACCCCCCACTGCCCCCACTCCCCACTGCACCCACTCCCCACTCCCCACTGCCCCCACTACCCACTGCACCCACTCCCCAGCCCCACTGCACCCACTCCCCAGCCCCACTGCACACACTCCTCATCCCCCACTGCACCCATTCCCCACCCCCACTGCCCCACCACACCTGTAGAGTGGGCCGTGTGCTTCCCATACCACAATCTATTAAAGGTTGTGGGTCACTTTGGGTTCTCTAAACCCTGGCCCATAACACCGGGTGTCCAGGGATGTAGAATCCCACTCCCCATTCCCACTGCACCTAGTCCCCGTCTCCCACTGCACCCACTCCCCATTCCCACTGCACCCACTCCCCATTCCCACTGCACCCACTCCCCATTACCACTGCACCCACTCCCCACCGCCCACTGCACCCACTCCCCATCCCCCACTGTGCCCACTCCACATTCCCACTGCACCCACTCCCCATCCCCCACTGCACCCAGCCCCTCCCCCACTGCACCCACTCCCCATTCCCACTGCACCCACTCCCCACCGCCCACTGCACCCACTCCCCATCCCCCACTGCACCCACTCCCCACCCCCACTGCACCCACTCCCCACCCCCCGCTGCACCCACTCCCCATTCCCACTGCACCCACTCCCCACCCCCCGCTGCACCCACTCCCCATTCCCACTGCACCCAGTCCCCGTCCCCCACTGCACCCACTCCCCACCCCCACTGCACCCACTCCTCACCCCCACTGCACCCACTCCCTACACCCCCCCCACTGCACCCACTCCCCATCCCCCCAATGCACCCACTCCCATCCCCCACTGCACCAACTCCCCATCCCCCCACTGCACCCACTCCCCAACCCCCACTGCATCCACTCCCCACCCCCCACTGCACCCACTCTCCACCCCCCACTGCACCCACTCCCCACCCCCCACTGCACCCACTCCCCACCCCCCACTGCCCCCACTCCCCACCCCCACTCCCCACCCCCCCACTGCACCCACTCCCCATCCCCCCACTGCACCCACTCCCCACCCCCTCATTGCACCCACTGCCCATCCTCCACTGCACCCAATTCCCATCTCCCACTGCACCCACTCCCCATCCCCCAGTGCACCCACTCCCCATCCCCCAAAGCACCCACTGCCCATCCCCACACTGCACCCACTCCCCACCCCCTCACTGCACCCTCTGCCCATCCCCACACTGCACCCACTCCCCACCCCCTCACTGCACCCACTCCCCATCCCCCCACTGCACCCACTCCCCACCCCCTCATTGCACCCAATGCCCATCCTCCACTGCACCCACTCCCCATCCCCTCACTGCACCCACTCCCCATCCCCCCACTGCACCCACTGCCCACCCCCAATGCACCCACTCCCCATCCCCACACTGCACCCACTCCCCACCCCCACTGCACCCACTGCCCATCCTCCACTGCACCCACTCCCCATCCCCCAATGCACCCACTCCCCATCCCCACACTGCACCCACTCCCCATCCCCACACTGCACCCACTCCCCATCCCCACACTGCACCCACTCCCCACACCCACTGCACCCACTCCCCATCCCCCCACTGCACTCACTCCCCATCCCACACTGCACCCACTCCCCACCCCCACTGCACTCACTCCCCATCCCCCACTGCACCCACTCCCCATCCCCCGCTGCACCCACTCCCCATCCCCCACTGCACCCACTCCCCATGCACCATCCCCCACTGCACCCACTCCCCGCTGCACCCACTCCCCATCCCCCAATGCACCCACTCCCCGCTGCACCCACTCCCCACCCCCACTGCACCCACTCCCCATCCCCCCACTGCACTCACTCCCCATCCCCACACTGCACCCACTCCCCACCCCCACTGCACTCACTCCCCATCCCCCACTGCACCCACTCCCCACCCCCACTGCACCCACTCCCCATCCCCCCACTGCACTCACTCCCCATCCCCCACTGCACCCACTCCCCATCCCCCGCTGCACCCACTCCCCATCCCCCACTGCACCCACTCCCCACGCACCATCCCCCACTGCACCCACTCCCCACTCCCCGCTGCACCCACTCCCCATCCCCCAATGCACCCACTCCCCATCCCCAAATGCACCCACTCCCCACTCCCCGCTGCACCCACTCCCCATCCCCCAAAGCACCCACTCCCCATCCCCCGCTGCACCCACTCCCCATCCCCCAATGCACCCACTCCCCATCCCCAAATGCACCCACTCCCCATCCCCACACTGCACCCACTCCCCACCCCCTCACTGCACCCACTGCCCATCCCCCAATGCACCCACTCCCCATCCCCACACTGCACCCACTCCCCACCCCCACTGCAACCACTCCCCATCCCCCCGCTGCACCCACTCCCCACCCCCCGCTGCACCCACTCCCCATCCCCCCACTGCACTCACTCCCCATCCCCCACTGCACCCACTCCCCATCCCCCCACTGCACTCACTCCCCATCCCCCCGCTGCACCCACTCCCCATCCCCCGCTGCACCCACTCCCCATCCCCCACTGCACCCACTCCCCACGCACCATCCCCCACTGCACCCACTCCCCACTCCCCGCTGCACCCACTCCCCATTCCCACTGCACCCAGGCCCCGTCCCCCACTGCACCCACCCCTCATCCCCCACTGCACCCACTCCCCACCCCCACTGCACCCACTCAACACCCCCACTGCCACCACTCCCCACCCCCACTGCCCCCACTCAACACCCCCACTGCCCCCACTCCCCACTGCATCCACTCCCCACCCCCACTGCACCCACTCCCCACCCCCACTGCACACACTCCCCACCCCCACTGCCCCCACTCAACACCCCCACTGCCCCCACTCCCCACTGCACCCACTCCCCACCCCCACTGCACCCACTCCCCACCCCCACTGCACCCACTCCCCATCCCCCACTGCCCCACTCCCCACTGCTCCACTCCCCACTGCACCCACTCCCCATCCCCACTGCACCCAGTCCCCATTCCCCACTGCCCCCACTCCCCACTGCACCCACTCCCCACCCCCACTGCACCCAGTCCCCATTCCCCACTGCCCCACTCCCCACTGCCCCCACTACCCACTGCACCCACTCCCCACCCCCACTGCACCCACTCACCATCCCCCACTGCCCCACTCCCCACCCCCCACTTCCCCCACTCCCCACTGCACCCACTCCCCACCCCCACTGCACCCACTCCCCATCCCCCACTGCCCCACTCCCCACCCCCCACTGCCCCCACTCCCCACTGCACCCACTCCCCACTGCCCCCACTACCCACTGCACACACTCCTCATCCCCCACTGCACCCATTCCCCACCCCCACTGCCCCACCACACCTGTAGAGTGGGCCGTGTGCTTCCCATACCACAATCTATTAAAGGTTGTGGGTCACTTTGGGTTCTCTAAACCCTGGCCCATAACACCGGGTGTCCAGGGATGGAGAATCCCACTCCCCATTCCCACTGCACCTAGTCCCCGTCTCCCACTGCACCCACTCCCCATTCCCACTGCACCCACTCCCCATTCCCACTGCACCCACTCCCCATTCCCACTGCACCCACTCCCCATTCCCACTGCACCCACTCCCCACCGCCCACTGCACCCACTCCCCATTCCCACTGCACCCACTCCCCATTCCCACTGCACCCACTCCCCATTCCCACTGCACCCACTCCCCATTCCCACTGCACCCACTCCCCATTCCCACTGCACCCACTCCCCATCCCCCACTGCGCCCACTCCACATTCCCACCGCACCCACTCCCCACCGCCCACTGCACCCACTCCCCACCCCCACTGCACCCACTCCCCACCCCCTCATTGCACACACTGCCCATCCTCCACTGCACCCAATCCCCATCCCCCACTGCACCCACTCCCCACCCCCCGCTGCACCCACTCCCCATTCCCACTGCACCCAGTCCCCGTCCCCCACTGCACCCACTCCTCACCCCCCACTGCACCCACTCCCTACACCCCCCCCACTGCACCCACTCCCCATCCCCCCAATGCACCCACTCCCATCCCCCACTGCACCAACTCCCCATCCCCCCACTGCACCCACTCCCCAACCCCCACTGCATCCACTCCCCACCCCCCACTGCACCCACTCCCCACCCCCCACTGCACCCACTCCCCACCCCCCACTGCACCCACTCCCCACCCCCCACTGCCCCCACTCCCCACCCCCACTCCCCACCCCCCCACTGCACCCACTCCCCACACCCCACTGCACCCACTCCCCACCCCCCACTGCACCCACTCCCCACCCCCCACTGCCCCCACTCCCCACCCCCACTCCCCACCCCCCCACTGCCCCCACTCCCCATCCCCCCACTGCCCCCACCCCCCACTGCCCCCTCTCCCCATACCCACCACCCGCTCAACCCACTCCCCACCCCCCACTGCCCCCACTCCCCACCCCCACTCCTCACCCCCCACTGCCCCCACTCCCCATCCCCCCCCCACCCCCCCGCTCCATATACCATGTGCCACCCCCATGCTGTGTGTTGGTTGGTTCTGGTCACTCACCCTGTCTGACGTAGATGGCTGAGGCCATGCTTAAGGCACTCCTGGGGAGGTTGTTGATGTAGGAGCACAGGGTCCGGTGGGAGCAGTTGAGTGAGTTGAAGTGCAAAGCTTTCTGAATTTGTTTCTCAGTCTCGTTCACAGAACCTGCAACGTGGTTTGTGGATGAGAAGTGGATCAGTCACAATTCTGTTCAGGCGTAGGATGCCCCCCTCCCCGCGCACCCCCCCCCTCCCCGCCCACCGCCAACCCCCACCACCCATCCAAACCGCCCCCCATACCACCCACGCCCCCCAACCTGCCCACGAGCCCCCCCACCCCCCCTCACCCCCCGCCCCCCCCACCCCACCCCACCCCAAGCCCCCAACCCCCCCACCCCCCCACCACCCCACCCCCGCCCATCCAAACCGCCCCCCATCCCACCCACGCCCCCCAACCCGCCCACGAGCCCCCCACCCCCACACCCCCTCACCCCCCGCCCCCCCACCCCACACTCCCACACCACCCAAAGCCCCCATCCACCCCCAGCCCCCCACCACCCCACCCCTCCCCGACATCCAACCCGCCCCCCATCCCACCCACGCCCCCCCTCCCCGCGCACCCCCCCCCACTCACCGCCACCCCCCCACCACCCCACCCCACCCCCCGCCCATCCAAACCGCCCCATCCCACCCACGCCCCCCAACCCACCCACGAGACCCCCACCCCCACACCCCCTCACCCCCCGCCCCCCCCACCCCACACTCCCACACCACCAAAGCCCCCAACGACCCCCATCCCCCCACCACCCCACCCCACCCCCCGCCCATCCAACCCACCCCCATCCCACCCACGCCCCCCCTCCCCGCGCACCCCACCGCCACACACCGCCCACCACACCCAACCCCCCCCTCCATCCCGCCCACGTCCCCCCACCCCCTCACACCCCACACCCCCACCCCACCCCCCCAGCCCCCCCAATCCCCCGCCCCCCGCACGCCCCCCCATCTTCCCTTCCATTTCTATTCTCAGAATGGGCACAACTTTAAACACGACCCTGAAGTCGTCCATTCAACCCCTTGAGTGTTCATCAACCTAAGCCCATCCGACACTCAGTCCATCCCGCTCACCCCCTGGGATTGCTGATCTGGCTCCCAGTCCAGAAAAGGCTCGGTTTTCAAATCGTTCTGTGACTTCACCCCTCCCTACCACTGAAACCTCTTCCAGCTCAACAACCGCTGCGCTCTAATTCACTGCGTTCTCATTCACTGGGCTATCATTCACTGCACTCTCATTCACTGCGCTCTTACTGCGCTCTCATTCAGTGTGCTCTCATTCACTGCGCTCTTACTGCGCTCTCATTCACTGTGCTCTCATTCACTGTGCTCTCATTCACTGCGCTCTCATTAACTGCGCTCTTACTGCGCTCTCATTCACTGCGCTCTCATTCACTGCGCTCTCATTCACTGTGCTCTCATTCACTGTGCTCTTATTCACTGCGCTCTCATTCACTGCGCCCTCATTCACTGCGCCCTCATTCACTGCGATCTTATTCACTGCGCTCTCATTCACTGCGCCCTCATTCACTGCGCTCTCATTCACTGCGCTCTTCTTCACTGCGCTCTCATTCACTGCGCTGTCATTCACTGCGCTCTCATTCACTGCGCTCTCATTCACTGCGCTCTCATTAACTGCGCTCTTACTGCGCTCTCATTCACTGCGCTCTTCTTCACTGCGCTCTCATTCACTGCGCTCTCATTCACTGTGCTCTCATTCATTGCGCTTTTCTTCACTGCGCTCTCAGTCACTGTGCTCTCATTCACTGCGCTCTCATTCACTGTGCTCTCATTCACTGCGCTCTCATTCACTGAGCTCTCATTCACTGCGCTCTCATTCACTGCGCTCTCAGTCACTGCGCTCTCATTCACTGGGTTCTCATTCACTGCGCTCTCATTCACTGGGCTCTAATTCACTGCGCTTTCATTCATTTCGCCCTCATTCACTGTGCTCCCATTCACTGCGCCCTCATTCACTGCGCTCTCATTCACTGCGCTCTCATTCACTGCGCCCTCATTCACTGCGCCCTCATTCACTGTGCTCTCATTCACTGTGCTCTCATTCACTGCGCTCTCATTCACTGCGCTCTCATTCACTGTGCTCTCATTCACTGCGCTCTTCTTCACTGTTCTCTTCTTCACTGTTCTCTTATTCACTGCGCTCTCATTCACTGCACTCTCCTTCACTGCGCTCTAATTCACTTCGCTCTCATTCACTGCACTCTCATTCACTGGGCTCTCATTCACTGCGCTCTTCTTCACTGCGCTCTCATTCACTGCGCTCTCATTCACTGCGCTCTCATTAACTGCGCTCTCATTAACTGCGCTCTCATTCACTGGGCTCTCATTCACTGGGCTCTCATTCACTGGGCTCTCATTCACTGCGCTCTCATGCACTACCCTCTCATTCACTGGGCTCTCATTCACTGGGCTCTCAGTCACTGCGCTCTCATTCACTGCGCTCTCATTCACTGCGCTCTCATTCACTGCGCTCTCATTCACTGTGCTCTCAATCACTGCGCACTAATTCACTGCGCTCTTCTTCATTGCGCTCTCATTCACTGGGCTCTAATTCACTGTGCTCTCATTCATTGCGCCCTCATTCACTGTGCTCCCATTCACTGCGCCCTCATTCACTGCGCTCTCATTCACTGCGCTCTCATTCACTGCGCCCTCATTCACTGCGCCCTCATTCACTGTGCTCTCATTCACTGTGCTCTCATTCACTGCGCTCTAATTCACTGCGCTCTCATTCACTGTGCTCTCATTCACTGCGCTCTTCTTCACTGTTCTCTTCTTCACTGTTCTCTTATTCACTGCGCTCTCATTCACTGCACTCTCCTTCACTGCGCTCTAATTCACTTCGCTCTCATTCACTGCGCTCTCATTCACAGTGCTCTAATTCACTGCGCTCTTCTTCACTGCGCTCTCATTCACTGCGCTCTCATTCACTGCGCTCTCATTAACTGCGCTCTCATTAACTGCGCTCTCATTCACTGGGCTCTCATTCACTGGGCTCTCATTCACTGGGCTCTCATTCACTGCGCTCTCATGCACTACCCTCTCATTCACTGGGCTCTCATTCACTGGGCTCTCAGTCACTGCGCTCTCATTCACTGCGCTCTCATTCACTGCGCTCTCATTCACTGCGCTCTCATTCACTGTGCTCTCAATCACTGCGCACTAATTCACTGCGCTCTTCTTCACTGCGCTCTTATTCACTGTGCTCTCATTCACTGTGCTGTTCTTCACTGCGCTCTTATTCACTGTGCTGTCATTCACTGCGCTCTAACTGCGCTCTCATTCACTGCGCTCTCATTCACTGCGCTCTCATTCACTGCGCTCTCATTCACTGCGCTCTCATTCACTGTGCTCTCATTCACTGCGCTCTTAATGTGCTCTCATTCACTGCGCTCGAACTGCGCACTCATTCACTGTGCTCTCATTCACGGCGCTCTCATTCACTGCGCTCTCATTCACTGCGCTCTCATTCACTGAGCTCTCATTCACTGCGCTGTTACTGCGTTCTCATTCACTGCACTCTCATTCACTGCGCCCTTACTGTGCTCACAATCACTGAGCTCACATTCACTGAGCTCTCATTCACTGCGCTCTCTTTCAGTGTGCTCTCATTCACAGTGCTCTCATTCACTGAGCACTCATTCACTGAGCTCTCATTCACTGTGCTCTCATTCACTGAGCTCTCATTCACTGAGCTTTCATTCACTGAGCTCTCATTCACTGCACTCTCATTCACTGAGCACTCATTAACTGCCCTCTCATTCATTGCGCTCTCATTCACTGAGCTCACAATCACTGTGCTCTCATTCACTGAGCTCTCATTCACTGAGGTATCTTTCACTGCGCTCTCATTCACTGCGCTCTCTTTCACTGCGCTCTCTTTCACTGCGCTCTTACTGCGCTCTCATTCACTGGGCTCTCATTCACTGCGCTCTCATTCACTGCGCTCTCATTCACTGCGCTCTCATTTACTGAGCTCTCATTCACTGCGCTCTCATTCGCTGGGCTCTCATTTGCTGCGCACTCATTCACTGCGCTCTCATTCACTGCGCTCTCATTCACTGCGCTCTCATTCACTGCGCTCTCATTCACTGCGCTCTCATTCACTGCACTCTCATTCACTGAGCTCTCATTCACTGAGCTCTCATTCACTGCGCTCTTACTGCGCTCTCATTCACTGGGCTCTCATTCACTGCGCTCTCATTCACTGCGCTCTCATTCACTGCGCTCTCATTTACTGAGCTCTCATTCACTGCGCTCTAATTCGCTGCGCTCTCATTCGCTGCGCTCTCATTCACTGCGCTCTCATTCACTGCGCTCTCATTCACTGCGCTCTCATTCACTGCGCTATCATTCACTGCGCTCTCATTCACTGCGCTCTCATTCACTGCACTCTCATACACTGCGCTCTCATTCACTGCGCTCTCATTCACTGCACTCTCATTCACTGAGCTCTCATTCACTGAGCTCTCATTCACTGCGCTCTTACTGCGCTCTCATTCACTGCACTCTCATTTACTGAGCTCTCATTCACTGCGCTCTAATTCGCTGCGCTCTCATTCGCTGCGCTCTCATTCACTGCGCTCTCATTCACTGCGCTCTCATTCACTGCGCTCTCATTCACTGCGCTCTCATTCACTGCGCTCTCATTCACTGCGCTCTCATTCACTGCACTCTCATTCACTGAGCTCTCATTCACTGAGCTCTCATTCACTGCGCTCTTACTGCGCTCTCATTCACTGGGCTCTCATTCACTGGGCTCTCATTCACTGAGCTCTCATTCACTGCAGTCTCATTCACTGAGCACTCATCCACTGCCCTCTCATTCACTGCGCTCTCATTCACTGCGCTCTCATTCACTGAGCTCTCATTCACTGCGCTCTCATTCACTGAGCTCTCATTCACTGGGCTCTCATTCACTGGGCTCTCATTCACTGAGCTCTCATTCACTGCAGTCTCATTCACTGAGCACTCATCCACTGCCCTCTCATTCACTGCGCTCTCATTCACTGTGCTCTCATTCACTGCGCTCTCATTCACTGCGCTCTCATTCACTGCGCTCTCATTCACTGCGCTCTCATTCACTGCGCTCTCATTCACTGCGCTCTCATTCACTGAGCTCTCATTCACTGGGCTCTCATTCACTGAGCACTCATCCACTGCCCTCTCATTCACTGCGCTCTCATTCACTGCGCTCTCATTCACTGCGCTCTCATTCACTGCGCTCTCATTCACTGAGCTCTCATTCACTGGGCTCTCATTCACTGCGCTCTCATTCACTGCGCTCTCATTCACTGCGATCCCATTCACTGCGCTGTTATTCACTGCGCTCTTATTCACTGTGCTCTCATTCACTGCGCTCTCATTCACTGAGCTCTCATTCACTGGGCTCTCATTCACTGGGCTCTCATTCACTGTGCTCTCATTCACTGCGCTCTCATTCACTGCGATCTCATTCACTGCGCTCTTATTCACTGCGCTCTTATTCACTGTGCTCTCATTCACTGTGCTCTTATTCACTGCGCTCTTAATCACTGTGCTCTCATTCACTGCGCTCTCATTTACTGCGCTCTTATTCACTGCGCTGTCATTCACTGCGCTCTCATTCACTGCGCTCTCATTCAGTGCGCTCTCATTCACTGCGCTCTCATTCACTGAGCTCTCATTCACTGCGCTCTTACTGCGTTCTCATTCACTGCGCTCTCATTCACTGCGCCCTTACTGTGCTCTCACTCACTGAGCTCACATTCACTGAGCTCTCATTCACTGCGCTCTCATTGACTGAGCTCTCATTCACTGCGCTCTTACTGCGTTCTCATTCACTGCGCTCTCATTCACTGCAACCTTACTGTGCTCTCACTCACTGAGCTCTCATTCACTGAGCTCTCATTCACTGCGCTCTCTTTCTCTGTGCTCTCATTCACTGTGCTCTCATTCACTGAGCACTCATTCACTGAGCTCTCATTCACTGTGCTCTCATTCACTGAGCTCTCATTAACTGAGCTCTCATTCACTGAGCTCTCATTCACTGCACTCTCATTCACTGAGCACTCATTAACTGCCCTCTCATTCATTGCGCTCTCATTCACTGAGCTCTCAATCACTGTGCTCTCATTCACTGAGCTCTCATTCACTGTGCTCTCATTCACTGAGCTCTCATTCACTGAGCTCTCATTCACTGTGCTCTCATTCACTGAGCTCACATTCACTGAGCTCTCATTCACTGCGCTCTCTTTCACTGCGCTCTCATTCACTGCGCTCTTACTGCGCTCTCATTCACTGCGCTCTCATTCACTGCGCTCTCATTCACAGCGCTCTCATTCTCTGCGCTCTTATTTACTGAGCTCTCACTTACTGAGCTCTCATTCACTGCATCTCATTCACTGCGCTCTCATTCACTGAGCTCTCATCCACTGCGCTCTCATTCACTGCGCTCTCATTCACTGCGCTCTCATCACCTGCGCTCTCATTCACTGCGCTCTCATTCACTGCGCTCTCATTCACTGCGCTCTCATTCACTGAGCTCTCATTCACTGCGCTCTCATTCACTGCGCTCTCATTCACTGCGCTCTCATTCACAGCGCTCTTACTGTGCTCTCATTCACTGCGCTCTCATTCACTGCAGTCTCATTCACTGAGCACTCATCCACTGCCCTCTCATTCACTGCGCTCTCATCCACTGCGCTCTCATTCACTGCGCTCTTAATCACTGTGCTCTCATTCACTGCGCTCTCATTCACTGCGCTCTTATTCACTGCGCTCTCATTCACTGCGCTCTCATTCACTGCGCTCTCATTCAGTGCGCTCTCATTCACTGCGCTCTCATTCACTGAGCTCTCATTCACTGCGCTCTTACTGCGTTCTCATTCACTGAGCTCTCATTCACTGCACCCTTACTGTGCTCTCACTCACTGAGCTCACATTCACTGAGCTCTCATTCACTGCGCTCTCATTCACTGAGCTCTCATTCACTGCGCTCTTACTGCGTTCTCATTCACTGCGCTCTCATTCACTGCAACCTTACTGTGCTCTCACTCACTGAGCTCTCATTCACTGAGCTCTCATTAACTGCGCTCTCTTTCTCTGTGCTCTCATTCACTGTGCTCTCATTCACTGAGCACTCATTCACTGAGCTCTCATTCACTGTGCTCTCATTCACTGAGCTCTCATTAACTGAGCTCTCATTCACTGAGCTCTCATTCACTGCACTCTCATTCACTGAGCACTCATTAACTGCCCTCTCATTCATTGCGCTCTCATTCACTGAGCTCTCAATCACTGTGCTCTCATTCACTGAGCTCTCATTCACTGTGCTCTCATTCACTGAGCTCTCATTCACTGAGCTCTCATTCACTGTGCTCTCATTCACTGAGCTCACATTCACTGAGCTCTCATTCACTGCGCTCTCTTTCACTGCGCTCTCATTCACTGCGCTCTTACTGCGCTCTCATTCACTGCGCTCTCATTCACTGCGCTCTCATTCACAGCGCTCTCATTCTCTGCGCTCTTATTTACTGAGCTCTCACTTACTGAGCTCTCATTCACTGCATCTCATTCACTGCGCTCTCATTCACTGAGCTCTCATTCACTGCGCTCTCATTCACTGCGCTCTCATTCACTGCGCTCTCATCACCTGCGCTCTCATTCACTGCGCTCTCATTCACTGCGCTCTCATACACTGCGCTCTCATTCACTGCGCTCTCATTCACTGAGCTCTCATTCACTGCGCTCTCATTCACTGCGCTCTCATTCACTGCGCTCTCATTCACAGCGCTCTTACTGTGCTCTCATTCACTGCGCTCTCATTCACTGCAGTCTCATTCACTGAGCACTCATCCACTGCCCTCTCATTCACTGCGCTCTCATTCATTGTGCTCTCATTCACTGAGCTCTCAATCACTGTGCTCTCATTCACTGAGCTCTCATTCACTGTGCTATAATTCACTGTGCTCTCATTCACTGCGCTCTCATTCACTGCGCTCTCATTCACTGCGCTCTCATTCACTGCGCTCTCATTCACTGCGCTCTCATTCACTGCGCTCTCATTCACTGCGCTCACATTCACTGCGCTCTCATTCACTGCGCTCTCATTCACTGCGCTCTCATTCACTGCACACTCATTTACTGAGCTCTCATTCACTGCGCTCTCATTCACTGCGCTCTCATTCACTGCGCTCTCATTCACTGCGCTCTCATTCACTGAGCTCTCATTCACTGCGCTCTCATTCAATGCGCTCTCATATACTGAGCTCTCATTCACTGTGCTCTCATTCACTGAGCTCTCATTCACTGAGCTCTCATTCACTGAGCTCTCATTCACTGCGCTCTCATTCACTGCGCTCTCTTTCACTGCGATCTCTTTCACTGCGCTCTTACTGGGCTCTCATTCACTGGGCTCTCATTCACTGCGCTCTCATTCACTGCGCTCTCATTCACTGCGCTCTCATTTACTGAGCTCTCATTCACTGCGCTCTCATTCACTGCGCTCTCATTTGCTGCGCTCTCATTCACTGCGCTCTCATTCACTGCGCTCTCATTCACTGCGCTCTCATTCACTGCGCTCTCATTCACTGCGCTCTCAGTCACTGCACTCTCATTCACTGAGCTCTCATTCACTGAGCTCTCATTCACTGCGCTCTCATTCACTGCGCTCTCATTCACTGCGCTCTCATTTACTGAGCTCTCATTCACTGCCCTCTCATTCACTGTGCTCTCATTTGCTGCGCTCTCATTCACTGCGCTCTCATTCACTGCGCTCTCATTCATGCGCTCTCATTCACTGCGCTCTCATTCACTGCGCTCTCATTCACTGCACTCTCATTCACTGCGCTCTCATTCACTGCGCTCTCATTCACTGCGCTCACATTCACTGCGCTCTCATTCACTGCGCTCTCATTCACTGCGCTCTCATTCACTGCGCTCTCATTTACTGAGCTCTCATTCACTGCGCTCTCATTCACTGCGCTCTCATTCACTGCGCTCTCATTCACTGCGCTCTCATTCACTGAGCTCTCATTCACTGCGCTCTCATTCAATGCGCTCTCATATACTGAGCTCTCATTCACTGTGCTCTCATTCACTGAGCTCTCATTCACTGAGCTCTCATTCACTGAGCTCTCATTCACTGCGCTCTCATTCACTGCGCTCTCTTTCACTGCGATCTCTTTCACTGCGCTCTTACTGGGCTCTCATTCACTGGGCTCTCATTCACTGCGCTCTCATTCACTGCGCTCTCATTCACTGCGCTCTCATTTACTGAGCTCTCATTCACTGCGCTCTCATTCACTGCGCTCTCATTTGCTGCGCTCTCATTCACTGCGCTCTCATTCACTGCGCTCTCATTCACTGCGCTCTCATTCACTGCGCTCTCATTCACTGCGCTCTCAGTCACTGCACTCTCATTCACTGAGCTCTCATTCACTGAGCTCTCATTCACTGCGCTCTCATTCACTGCGCTCTCATTCACTGCGCTCTCATTTACTGAGCTCTCATTCACTGCCCTCTCATTCACTGTGCTCTCATTTGCTGCGCTCTCATTCACTGCGCTCTCATTCACTGCGCTCTCATTCATGCGCTCTCATTTACTGCGCTCTCATTCACTGCGCTCTCATTCACTGCGCTCTCATTCACTGCACTCTCATTCACTGAGCTCTCATTCACTGAGCTCTCAATCACTGCGCTCTCATTCACTGCGCTCTCATTCACTGCGCTCTCATTCACTGCGCTCTCATTCACTGAGCTCTCATTCACTGCGCTCTCATTCACAGCGCTCTCATTCACAGCGCTCTTACTGTGTTCTCATTCACTGCGCTCTCATTCACTGCAGTCTCATTCACTGAGCACTCATCCACTGCCCTCTCATTCACTGCGCTCTCATTCACTGCGCTCTCATTCACTGCGCTCTCATTCACTGCGCTCTCATTCACTGCGCTCTCATTCACTGGGCTCTCATTCACTGGGCTCTCATGCACTGCGCTCTCATTCACTGCGCTCTCATTCACTGCGATATCATTCACTGCGCTCTTATTCACTGCGCTCTTATTCACTGTGCTCTCATTCACTGTGCTCTTATTCACTGCGCTCTTAATCTCTGTTCTCTCAATCACTGGGCTCTCATTCACTGCGCTCTCATTCACTGCGCTCTCATTCACAGCGCTCTCATTCTCTGCGCTCTTATTTACTGAGCTCTCACTTACTGAGCTCTCATTCACTGCATCTCATTCACTGCCCTCTCATTCACTGAGCTCTCATTCACTGCGCTCTCATTCACTGCGCTCTCATTCACTGCGCTCTCATCACCTGCGCTCTCATTCACTGCGCTCTCATTCACTGCGCTCTCATACACTGCGCTCTCATTCACTGCGCTCTCATTCACTGAGCTCTCATTCACTGCGCTCTCATTCACTGCGCTCTCATTCACTGCGCTCTCATTCACAGCGCTCTTACTGTGCTCTCATTCACTGCGCTCTCATTCACTGCAGTCTCATTCACTGAGCACTCATCCACTGCCCTCTCATTCACTGCGCTCTCATTCATTGTGCTCTCATTCACTGAGCTCTCAAACACTGTGCTCTCATTCACTGAGCTCTCATTCACTGTGCTATAATTCACTGTGCTCTCATTCACTGCGCTCTCATTCACTGCGCTCTCATTCACTGCGCTCTCATTCACTGCGCTCTCATTCACTGCGCTCTCATTCACTGCGCTCTCATTCACTGCGCTCACATTCACTGCGCTCTCATTCACTGCGCTCTCATTCACTGCGCTCTCATTCACTGCGCTCTCATTCACTGCACTCTCATTTACTGAGCTCTCATTCACTGCGCTCTCATTCACTGCGCTCTCATTCACTGCGCTCTCATTCACTGCGCTCTCATTCACTGAGCTCTCATTCACTGCGCTCTCATTCAATGCGCTCTCATATACTGAGCTCTCATTCACTGTGCTCTCATTCACTGAGCTCTCATTCACTGAGCTCTCATTCACTGAGCTCTCATTCACTGCGCTCTCATTCACTGCGCTCTCTTTCACTGCGATCTCTTTCACTGCGCTCTTACTGGGCTCTCATTCACTGGGCTCTCATTCACTGCGCTCTCATTCACTGCGCTCTCATTCACTGCGCTCTCATTTACTGAGCTCTCATTCACTGCGCTCTCATTCACTCCGCTCTCATTTGCTGCGCTCTCATTCACTGCGCTCTCATTCACTGCGCTCTCATTCACTGCGCTCTCATTCACTGCGCTCTCATTCACTGCGCTCTCAGTCACTGCACTCTCATTCACTGAGCTCTCATTCACTGAGCTCTCATTCACTGCGCTCTCATTCACTGCGCTCTCATTCACTGCGCTCTCATTTACTGAGCTCTCATTCACTGCCCTCTCATTCACTGTGCTCTCATTTGCTGCGCTCTCATTCACTGCGCTGTCATTCACTGCGCTCTCATTCATGCGCTCTCATTCACTGCGCTCTCATTCACTGCGCTCTCATTCACTGCGCTCTCATTCACTGCACTCTCATTCACTGAGCTCTCATTCACTGAGCTCTCAATCACTGCGCTCTCATTCACTGCGCTCTCATTCACTGCGCTCTCATTCACTGCGCTCTCATTCACTGAGCTCTCATTCACTGCGCTCTCATTCACAGCGCTCTTACTGTGTTCTCATTCACTGCGCTCTCATTCACTGCAGTCTCATTCACTGAGCACTCATCCACTGCCCTCTCATTCACTGCGCTCTCATTCACTGCGCTCTCATTCACTGCGCTCTCATTCACTGCGCTCTCATTCACTGCGCTCTCATTCACTGCGCTCTCATTCACTGGGCTCTCATTCACTGGGCTCTCATGCACTGCGCTCTCATTCACTGCGCTCTCATTCACTGCGATATCATTCACTGCGCTCTTATTCACTGCGCTCTTATTCACTGTGCTCTCATTCACTGTGCTCTTATTCACTGCGCTCTTAATCTCTGTGCTCTCAATCACTGGGCTCTCATTCACTGTGCTCTCATTCACTGCACTCTCATTCACTGCGATCTCATTCACTGCGCTCTTATTCACTGCGCTCTTAAACACTGTGCTCTCATTCACTGTGCTCTTATTCACTGCGCTCTTAATCACTGTGCTCTCATTCACTGCGCTCTCATTCACTGATCTCTTATTCACTGCGCTCTCATTCACTGCGCTCTCATTCAGTGCGCTCTCATTCACTGCGCTCTCATTCACTGAGCTCTCCTTCACTGCGCTCTTACTGCGTTCTCATTCACTGCGCTCTCATTCACTGCGCCCTTACTGTGCTCTCACTCACTGAGCTCACATTCACTGAGCTCTCCTTCACTGCGCTCTCATTCACTGAGCTCTCATTCACTGCGCTCTTACTGCGTTCTCATTCACTGCGCTCTCATTCACTGCAACCTTACTGTGCTCTCACTCACTGAGCTCTCATTCACTGAGCTCTCATTCACTGCGCTCCCTTTCACTGTGCTCTTATTCACTGCGCTCTTAATCACTGTGCTCTCATTCACTGCGCTCTCATTCACTGCGCTCTCATTCACTGCGCTCTCATTCACTGCACTCTCATTCACTGAGCTCTCATTCACTGAGCTCTCATTCACTGCGCTCTTACTGCGCTCTCATTCACTGGGCTCTCATTCACTGGGCTCTCATTCACTGGGCTCTCATTCACTGCAGTCTCATTCACTGAGCACTCATCCACTGCCCTCTCATTCACTGCGCTCTCATTCACTGCGCTCTCATTCACTGAGCTCTCATTCACTGCGCTCTCATTCACTGAGCTCTCATTCACTGGGCTCTCATTCACTGGGCTCTCATTCACTGAGATCTCATTCGCTGCAGTCTCATTCACTGAGCACTCATCCACTGCCCTCTCATTCACTGCGCTCTCATTCACTGTGCTCTCATTCACTGCGCTCTCATTCACTGCGCTCTCATTCACTGCGCTCTCATTCACTGCGCTCTCATTCACTGCGCTCTCATTCACTGAGCTCTCATTCACTGGGCTCTCATTCACTGAGCACTCATCCACTGCCCTCTCATTCACTGCGCTCTCATTCACTGCGCTCTCATTCACTGCGCTCTCATTCACTGCGCTCTCATTCACTGAGCTCTCATTCACTGGGCTCTCATTCACTGGGCTCTCATTCACTGTGCTCTCATTCACTGCGCTCTCATTCACTGCGATCTCATACACTGCGCTCTTATTCACTGCGCTCTTATTCACTGTGCTCTCATTCACTGCGCTCTCATTCACTGAGCTCTCATTCACTGAGCTCTCATTCACTGGGCTCTCATTCACTGTGCTCTCATTCACTGCGCTCTCATTCACTGCGCTCTCATTTACTGCGCTCTCATTCACTGCGCTCTCATTCACTGCGCTCTCATTCACTGCACTCTCATTCACTGAGCTCTCATTCACTGAGCTCTCAATCACTGCGCTCTCATTCACTGCGCTCTCATTCACTGCGCTCTCATTCACTGCGCTCTCATTCACTGAGCTCTCATTCACTGCGCTCTCATTCACAGCGCTCTCATTCACAGCGCTCTTACTGTGTTCTCATTCACTGCGCTCTCATTCACTGCAGTCTCATTCACTGAGCACTCATCCACTGCCCTCTCATTCACTGCGCTCTCATTCACTGCGCTCTCATTCACTGCGCTCTCATTCACTGCGCTCTCATTCACTGCGCTCTCATTCACTGGGCTCTCATTCACTGGGCTCTCATGCACTGCGCTCTCATTCACTGCGCTCTCATTCACTGCGATATCATTCACTGCGCTCTTATTCACTGCGCTCTTATTCACTGTGCTCTCATTCACTGTGCTCTTATTCACTGCGCTCTTAATCTCTGTTCTCTCAATCACTGGGCTCTCATTCACTGCGCTCTCATTCACTGCGCTCTCATTCACAGCGCTCTCATTCTCTGCGCTCTTATTTACTGAGCTCTCACTTACTGAGCTCTCATTCACTGCATCTCATTCACTGCCCTCTCATTCACTGAGCTCTCATTCACTGCGCTCTCATTCACTGCGCTCTCATTCACTGCGCTCTCATCACCTGCGCTCTCATTCACTGCGCTCTCATTCACTGCGCTCTCATACACTGCGCTCTCATTCACTGCGCTCTCATTCACTGAGCTCTCATTCACTGCGCTCTCATTCACTGCGCTCTCATTCACTGCGCTCTCATTCACAGCGCTCTTACTGTGCTCTCATTCACTGCGCTCTCATTCACTGCAGTCTCATTCACTGAGCACTCATCCACTGCCCTCTCATTCACTGCGCTCTCATTCATTGTGCTCTCATTCACTGAGCTCTCAAACACTGTGCTCTCATTCACTGAGCTCTCATTCACTGTGCTATAATTCACTGTGCTCTCATTCACTGCGCTCTCATTCACTGCGCTCTCATTCACTGCGCTCTCATTCACTGCGCTCTCATTCACTGCGCTCTCATTCACTGCGCTCTCATTCACTGCGCTCACATTCACTGCGCTCTCATTCACTGCGCTCTCATTCACTGCGCTCTCATTCACTGCGCTCTCATTCACTGCACTCTCATTTACTGAGCTCTCATTCACTGCGCTCTCATTCACTGCGCTCTCATTCACTGCGCTCTCATTCACTGCGCTCTCATTCACTGAGCTCTCATTCACTGCGCTCTCATTCAATGCGCTCTCATATACTGAGCTCTCATTCACTGTGCTCTCATTCACTGAGCTCTCATTCACTGAGCTCTCATTCACTGAGCTCTCATTCACTGCGCTCTCATTCACTGCGCTCTCTTTCACTGCGATCTCTTTCACTGCGCTCTTACTGGGCTCTCATTCACTGGGCTCTCATTCACTGCGCTCTCATTCACTGCGCTCTCATTCACTGCGCTCTCATTTACTGAGCTCTCATTCACTGCGCTCTCATTCACTCCGCTCTCATTTGCTGCGCTCTCATTCACTGCGCTCTCATTCACTGCGCTCTCATTCACTGCGCTCTCATTCACTGCGCTCTCATTCACTGCGCTCTCAGTCACTGCACTCTCATTCACTGAGCTCTCATTCACTGAGCTCTCATTCACTGCGCTCTCATTCACTGCGCTCTCATTCACTGCGCTCTCATTTACTGAGCTCTCATTCACTGCCCTCTCATTCACTGTGCTCTCATTTGCTGCGCTCTCATTCACTGCGCTCTCATTCACTGCGCTCTCATTCATGCGCTCTCATTCACTGCGCTCTCATTCACTGCGCTCTCATTCACTGCGCTCTCATTCACTGCACTCTCATTCACTGAGCTCTCATTCACTGAGCTCTCAATCACTGCGCTCTCATTCACTGCGCTCTCATTCACTGCGCTCTCATTCACTGCGCTCTCATTCACTGAGCTCTCATTCACTGCGCTCTCATTCACAGCGCTCTTACTGTGTTCTCATTCACTGCGCTCTCATTCACTGCAGTCTCATTCACTGAGCACTCATCCACTGCCCTCTCATTCACTGCGCTCTCATTCACTGCGCTCTCATTCACTGCGCTCTCATTCACTGCGCTCTCATTCACTGCGCTCTCATTCACTGCGCTCTCATTCACTGGGCTCTCATTCACTGGGCTCTCATGCACTGCGCTCTCATTCACTGCGCTCTCATTCACTGCGATATCATTCACTGCGCTCTTATTCACTGCGCTCTTATTCACTGTGCTCTCATTCACTGTGCTCTTATTCACTGCGCTCTTAATCTCTGTGCTCTCAATCACTGGGCTCTCATTCACTGTGCTCTCATTCACTGCACTCTCATTCACTGCGATCTCATTCACTGCGCTCTTATTCACTGCGCTCTTAAACACTGTGCTCTCATTCACTGTGCTCTTATTCACTGCGCTCTTAATCACTGTGCTCTCATTCACTGCGCTCTCATTCACTGATCTCTTATTCACTGCGCTCTCATTCACTGCGCTCTCATTCAGTGCGCTCTCATTCACTGCGCTCTCATTCACTGAGTTCTCCTTCACTGCGCTCTTACTGCGTTCTCATTCACTGCGCTCTCATTCACTGCGCCCTTACTGTGCTCTCACTCACTGAGCTCACATTCACTGAGCTCTCCTTCACTGCGCTCTCATTCACTGAGCTCTCATTCACTGCGCTCTTACTGCGTTCTCATTCACTGCGCTCTCATTCACTGCAACCTTACTGTGCTCTCACTCACTGAGCTCTCATTCACTGAGCTCTCATTCACTGCGCTCCCTTTCACTGTGCTCTTATTCACTGCGCTCTTAATCACTGTGCTCTCATTCACTGCGCTCTCATTCACTGCGCTCTCATTCACTGCGCTCTCATTCACTGCACTCTCATTCACTGAGCTCTCATTCACTGAGCTCTCATTCACTGCGCTCTTACTGCGCTCTCATTCACTGGGCTCTCATTCACTGGGCTCTCATTCACTGGGCTCTCATTCACTGCAGTCTCATTCACTGAGCACTCATCCACTGCCCTCTCATTCACTGCGCTCTCATTCACTGCGCTCTCATTCACTGAGCTCTCATTCACTGCGCTCTCATTCACTGAGCTCTCATTCACTGGGCTCTCATTCACTGGGCTCTCATTCACTGAGATCTCATTCGCTGCAGTCTCATTCACTGAGCACTCATCCACTGCCCTCTCATTCACTGCGCTCTCATTCACTGTGCTCTCATTCACTGCGCTCTCATTCACTGCGCTCTCATTCACTGCGCTCTCATTCACTGCGCTCTCAATCACTGCGCTCTCATTCACTGAGCTCTCATTCACTGGGCTCTCATTCACTGAGCACTCATCCACTGCCCTCTCATTCACTGCGCTCTCATTCACTGCGCTCTCATTCACTGCGCTCTCATTCACTGCGCTCTCATTCACTGAGCTCTCATTCACTGGGCTCTCATTCACTGGGCTCTCATTCACTGTGCTCTCATTCACTGCGCTCTCATTCACTGCGATCTCATACACTGCGCTCTTATTCACTGCGCTCTTATTCACTGTGCTCTCATTCACTGCGCTCTCATTCACTGAGCTCTCATTCACTGAGCTCTCATTCACTGGGCTCTCATTCACTGTGCTCTCATTCACTGTGCTCTCATTCACTGCGCTCTCATTCACTGCGATCTCATTCACTGCGCTCTTATTCACTGCGCTCTTATTCACTGTGCTCTCATTCACTGTGCTCTTATTCACTGCGCTCTTAATCACTGTGCTCTCATTCACTGCGCTCTCTTTCACTGCGCTCTTATTCACTGCGCTCTCATTCACTGCGCTCTCATTCACTGCGCTCTCATTCAGTGCGCTCTCATTCACTGAGCTCTCATTCACTGAGCTCTCATTCACTGGGCTCTCATTCACTGTGCTCTCATTCACTGTGCTCTCATTCACTGAGCTCTCATTCACTGCGCTCTCATTCACTGAGCTCTCATTCACTGCGCTCTTACTGCGTTCTCATTCACTGCGCTCTCATTCACTGCGCTCTCTTTCTCTGTGCTCTCATTCACTGTGCTCTCATTCACTGAGCACTCATTCACTGAGCTCTCATTCACTGTGCTCTCATTCACTGAGCTCTCATTAACTGAGCTCTCATTCACTGAGCTCTCATTCACTGCACTCTCATTCACTGAGCACTCATTAACTGCCCTCTCATTCATTGCGCTCTCATTCACTGAGCTCTCAATCACTGTGCTCTCATTCACTGAGCTCTCATTCACTGTGCTCTCATTCACTGAGCTCTCATTCACTGAGCTCTCATTCACTGTGCTCTCATTCACTGAGCTCACATTCACTGAGCTCTCATTCACTGCGCTCTCTTTCACTGCGCTCTCTTTCACTGCGCTCTCATTCACTGCGCTCTTACTGCGCTCTCATTCACTGCGCTCTCATTCACTGCGCTCTCATTCACAGCGCTCTCATTCTCTGCGCTCTTATTTACTGAGCTCTCACTTACTGAGCTCTCATTCACTGCATCTCATTCACTGCGCTCTCATTCACTGAGCTCTCATTCACTGCGCTCTCATTCACTGCGCTCTCATTCACTGCACTCTCATCACCTGCGCTCTCATTCACTGCGCTCTCATTCACTGCGCTCTCATTCACTGCGCTCTCATTCACTGCGCTCTCATTCACTGAGCTCTCATTCACTGCGCTCTCATTCACTGCGCTCTCATTCACTGCGCTCTCATTCACAGCGCTCTTACTGTGCTCTCATTCACTGCGCTCTCATTCACTGCAGTCTCATTCACTGAGCACTCATCCACTGCCCTCTCATTCACTGCGCTCTCATCCACTGCGCTCTCATTCACTGAGCTCTCATTCACTGGGCTCTCATTCACTGGGCTCTCATTCACTGTGCTCTCATTCACTGTGCTCTCATTCACTGCGCTCTCATTCACTGCGATCTCATTCACTGTGCGCTTATTCACTGCGCTCTTATTCACTGTGCTCATATTCACTGTGCTCTTATTCACTGCGCTCTTAATCACTGTGCTCTCATTCACTGCGCTCTCATTCACTGCGCTCTTATTCACTGCGCTCTCATTTACTGCGCTCTCATTCACTGCGCTCTCATTCAGTGCGCTCTCATTCACTGCGCTCTCATTCACTGAGCTCTCATTCACTGCGCTCTTACTGCGTTCTCATTCACTGCGCTCTCATTCACTGCACCCTTACTGTGCTCTCACTCACTGAGCTCACATTCACTGAGCTCTCATTCACTGCGCTCTCATTCACTGAGCTCTCATTCACTGCGCTCTTACTGCGTTCTCATTCACTGCGCTCTCATTCACTGCAACCTTACTGTGCTCTCACTCACTGAGCTCTCATTCACTGAGCTCTCATTAACTGCGCTCTCTTTCTCTGTGCTCTCATTCACTGTGCTCTCATTCACTGTGCACTCATTCACTGAGCTCTCATTCACTGTGCTCTCATTCACTGAGCTCTCATTAACTGAGCTCTCATTCACTGAGCTCTCATTCACTGCACTCTCATTCACTGAGCACTCATTAACTGCCCTCTCATTCATTGCGCTCTCATTCACTGAGCTCTCAATCACTGTGCTCTCATTCACTGAGCTCTCATTCACTGTGCTCTCATTCACTGAGCTCTTATTCACTGAGCTCTCATTCACTGTGCTCTCATTCACTGAGCTCACATTCACTGAGCTCTCATTCACTGCGCTCTCTTTCACTGCGCTCTCATTCACTGCGCTCTTACTGCGCTCTCATTCACTGCGCTCTCATTCACTGCGCTCTCATTCACAGCGCTCTCATTCTCTGCGCTCTTATTTACTGAGCTCTCACTTACTGAGCTCTCATTCACTGCATCTCATTCACTGCGCTCTCATTCACTGAGCTCTCATTCACTGCGCTCTCATTCACTGCGCTCTCATTCACTGCGCTCTCATCACCTGCGCTCTCATTCACTGCGCTCTCATTCACTGCGCTCTCATTCACTGCGCTCTCATTCACTGCGCTCTCATTCACTGAGCTCTCATTCACTGCGCTCTCATTCACTGCGCTCTCATTCACTGCGCTCTCATTCACAGCGCTCTTACTGTGCTCTCATTCACTGCGCTCTCATTCACTGCAGTCTCATTCACTGAGCACTCATCCACTGCCCTCTCATTCACTGCGCTCTCATTCATTGTGCTCTCATTCACTGAGCTCTCAATCACTGTGCTCTCATTCACTGAGCTCTCATTCACTGTGCTATAATTCACTGTGCTCTCATTCACTGCGCTCTCATTCACTGCGCTCTCATTCACTGCGCTCTCATTCACTGCGCTCTCATTCACTGCGCTCTCATTCACTGCGGTCTCATTCACTGCGCTCTCATTCACTGCGCTCACATTCACTGCGCTCTCATTCACTGCGCTCTCATTCACTGCGCTCTCATTCACTGCACTCTCATTTACTGAGCTCTCATTCACTGCGCTCTCATTCACTGCGCTCTCATTCACTGCGCTCTCATTCACTGCGCTCTCATTCACTGAGCTCTCATTCACTGCGCTCTCATTCAATGCGCTCTCATATACTGAGCTCTCATTCACTGTGCTCTCATTCACTGAGCTCTCATTCACTGAGCTCTCATTCACTGAGCTCTCATTCACTGCGCTCTCATTCACTGAGCTCTCATTCACTGCGCTCTCATTCAATGCGCTCTCATATACTGAGCTCTCATTCACTGTGCTCTCATTCACTGAGCTCTCATTCACTGAGCTCTCATTCACTGAGCTCTCATTCACTGCGCTCTCATTCACTGCGCTCTCTTTCACTGCGATCTCTTTCACTGCGCTCTTACTGGGCTCTCATTCACTGGGCTCTCATTCACTGCGCTCTCATTCACTGCGCTCTCATTCACTGCGCTCTCATTCACTGCGCTCTCATTTACTGAGCTCTCATTCACTGCGCTCTCATTCACTGCGCTCTCATTTGCTGCGCTCTCATTCACTGCGCTCTCATTCACTGCGCTCTCATTCACTGCGCTCTCATTCACTGCGCTCTCATTCACTGCGCTCTCATTCACTGCGCTCTCAGTCACTGCACTCTCATTCACTGAGCTCTCATTCACTGAGCTCTCATTCACTGCGCTCTCATTCACTGCGCTCTCATTCACTGCGCTCTCATTTACTGAGCTCTCATTCACTGCCCTCTCATTCACTGTGCTCTCATTTGCTGCGCTCTCATTCACTGCGCTCTCATTCACTGCGCTCTCATTCATGCGCTCTCATTCACTGCGCTCTCATTCACTGCGCTCTCATTCACTGCACTCTCATTCACTGAGCTCTCATTCACTGAGCTCTCAATCACTGCGCTCTCATTCACTGCGCTCTCATTCACTGCGCTCTCATTCACTGCGCTCTCATTCACTGCGCTCTCATTCACTGAGCTCTCATTCACTGCGCTCTCATTCACAGCGCTCTTACTGTGTTCTCATTCACTGCGCTCTCATTCACTGCAGTCTCATTCACTGAGCACTCATCCACTGCCCTCTCATTCACTGCGCTCTCATTCACTGCGCTCTCATTCACTGCGCTCTCATTCACTGCGCTCTCATTCACTGCGCTCTCATTCACTGGGCTCTCATTCACTGGGCTCTCATGCACTGCGCTCTCATTCACTGCGCTCTCATTCACTGCGATATCATTCACTGCGCTCTTATTCACTGCGCTCTTATTCACTGTGCTCTCATTCATTGTGCTCTTATTCACTGTGCTCTTAATGTCTGTGCTCTCAATCACTGGGCTCTCATTCACTGTGCTCTCATTCACTGCACACTCATTCACTGCGATCTCATTCACTGCGCTCTTATTCACTGCGCTCTTATTCACTGTGCTCTCATTCACTGTGCTCTTATTCACTGCGCTCTTAATCACTGTGCTCTCATTCACTGCGCTCTCATTCACTGCGCTCTTATTCACTGCGCTCTCATTCACTGCGCTCTCATTCAGTGCGCTCTCATTCACTGCGCTCTCATTCACTGAGCTCTCCTTCACTGCGCTCTTACTGCGTTCTCATTCACTGCGCTCTCATTCACTGCGCCCTTACTGTGCTCTCACTCACTGAGCTCACATTCACTGAGCTCTCCTTCACTGCGCTCTCATTCACTGAGCTCTCATTCACTGCGCTCTTACTGCGTTCTCATTCACTGCGCTCTCATTCACTGCAACCTTACTGTGCTCTCACTCACTGAGCTCTCATTCACTGAGCTCTCATTCACTGACCACTCATTCACTGAGCTCTCATTCACTATGCTCTCATTCACTGAGCTCTCATTAACTGAGCTCTCATTCACTGCGCTCTCATTCACTGCACTCTCATTCACTGAGCTCTCATTCACTGCGCTCTCATTCACTGCGCTCTCATTCACTGCGCTCTCATTCACTGCGCTCTCCTTCACAGCGCTCTTACTGTGCTCTCATTCACTGCGCTCTCATTCACTGCAGTCTCATTCACTGAGCACTCATCCACTGCCCTCTCATTCACTGCGCTCTCATTCACTGAGCTCTCAATCACTGTGCTCTCATTCACTGAGCTCTCATTCACTGTGCTATAATTCACTGTGCTCTCATTCACTGTGCTATAATTCACTGTGCTATAATTCACTGTGCTCTCATTCACTGCGCTCTCATTCACTGCGCTCTCATTCACTGCGCTCTCATTCACTGCGCTCTCATTCACTGCGCTCTCATTCACTGCGCTCACATTCACTGCGCTCTCATTCACTGGGCTCTCATTCACTGCGCTCTCATTCACTGCACTCTCATTTACTGAGCTCTCATTAACTGCGCTCTTATTCACTGCGCTCTCATTCACTGCGCTCTCATTCACTGAGCTCTCATTCACTGCGCTCTCATTCAATGCGCTCTCATATACTGAGCTCTCATTCACTGCGCTCTCATTCACTGCGCTCTCATTCACTGCGTTCTCATTCACTGAGCTCTCATTCACTGAGCTCTCATTTACTGAGCTCTCATTCACTGCGCTCTCATTCACTGCGCTCTCATTCACTGCGCTCTCATTCACTGCGCTCTCATTCACTGCGCTCTCATTCACTGCGCTCTCAGTCACTGCACTCTCATTCACTGAGCTCTCATTCACTGAGCTCTCATTCACTGCGCTCTCATTCACTGCGCTCTCATTCACTGCGCTCTCATTTACTGAGCTCTCATTCACTGCCCTCTCATTCACTGTGCTCTCATTTGCTGCGCTCTCATTCACTGCGCTCTCATTCACTGCGCTCTCATTCATGCGCTCTCATTCACTGCGCTCTCATTCACTGCGCTCTCATTCACTGCGCTCTCATTCACTGCACTCTCATTCACTGAGCTCTCATTCACTGAGCTCTCAATCACTGCGCTCTCATTCACTGCGCTCTCATTCACTGCGCTCTCATTCACTGCGCTCTCATTCACTGAGCTCTCATTCACTGCGCTCTCATTCACAGCGCTCTTACTGTGTTCTCATTCACTGCGCTCTCATTCACTGCAGTCTCATTCACTGAGCACTCATCCACTGCCCTCTCATTCACTGCGCTCTCATTCACTGCGCTCTCATTCACTGCGCTCTCATTCACTGCGCTCTCATTCACTGCGCTCTCATTCACTGCGCTCTCATTCACTGGGCTCTCATTCACTGGGCTCTCATGCACTGCGCTCTCATTCACTGCGCTCTCATTCACTGCGATATCATTCACTGCGCTCTTATTCACTGCGCTCTTATTCACTGTGCTCTCATTCACTGTGCTCTTATTCACTGCGCTCTTAATCTCTGTGCTCTCAATCACTGGGCTCTCATTCACTGTGCTCTCATTCACTGCACTCTCATTCACTGCGATCTCATTCACTGCGCTCTTATTCACTGCGCTCTTAAACACTGTGCTCTCATTCACTGTGCTCTTATTCACTGCGCTCTTAATCACTGTGCTCTCATTCACTGCGCTCTCATTCACTGATCTCTTATTCACTGCGCTCTCATTCACTGCGCTCTCATTCAGTGCGCTCTCATTCACTGCGCTCTCATTCACTGAGCTCTCCTTCACTGCGCTCTTACTGCGTTCTCATTCACTGCGCTCTCATTCACTGCGCCCTTACTGTGCTCTCACTCACTGAGCTCACATTCACTGAGCTCTCCTTCACTGCGCTCTCATTCACTGAGCTCTCATTCACTGCGCTCTTACTGCGTTCTCATTCACTGCGCTCTCATTCACTGCAACCTTACTGTGCTCTCACTCACTGAGCTCTCATTCACTGAGCTCTCATTCACTGCGCTCCCTTTCACTGTGCTCTTATTCACTGCGCTCTTAATCACTGTGCTCTCATTCACTGCGCTCTCATTCACTGCGCTCTCATTCACTGCGCTCTCATTCACTGCACTCTCATTCACTGAGCTCTCATTCACTGAGCTCTCATTCACTGCGCTCTTACTGCGCTCTCATTCACTGGGCTCTCATTCACTGGGCTCTCATTCACTGGGCTCTCATTCACTGCAGTCTCATTCACTGAGCACTCATCCACTGCCCTCTCATTCACTGCGCTCTCATTCACTGCGCTCTCATTCACTGAGCTCTCATTCACTGCGCTCTCATTCACTGAGCTCTCATTCACTGGGCTCTCATTCACTGGGCTCTCATTCACTGAGATCTCATTCGCTGCAGTCTCATTCACTGAGCACTCATCCACTGCCCTCTCATTCACTGCGCTCTCATTCACTGTGCTCTCATTCACTGCGCTCTCATTCACTGCGCTCTCATTCACTGCGCTCTCATTCACTGCGCTCTCAATCACTGCGCTCTCATTCACTGAGCTCTCATTCACTGGGCTCTCATTCACTGAGCACTCATCCACTGCCCTCTCATTCACTGCGCTCTCATTCACTGCGCTCTCATTCACTGCGCTCTCATTCACTGCGCTCTCATTCACTGAGCTCTCATTCACTGGGCTCTCATTCACTGGGCTCTCATTCACTGTGCTCTCATTCACTGCGCTCTCATTCACTGCGATCTCATACACTGCGCTCTTATTCACTGCGCTCTTATTCACTGTGCTCTCATTCACTGCGCTCTCATTCACTGAGCTCTCATTCACTGAGCTCTCATTCACTGGGCTCTCATTCACTGTGCTCTCATTCACTGTGCTCTCATTCACTGCGCTCTCATTCACTGCGATCTCATTCACTGCGCTCTTATTCACTGCGCTCTTATTCACTGTGCTCTCATTCACTGTGCTCTTATTCACTGCGCTCTTAATCACTGTGCTCTCATTCACTGCGCTCTCTTTCACTGCGCTCTTATTCACTGCGCTCTCATTCACTGCGCTCTCATTCACTGCGCTCTCATTCAGTGCGCTCTCATTCACTGAGCTCTCATTCACTGAGCTCTCATTCACTGGGCTCTCATTCACTGTGCTCTCATTCACTGTGCTCTCATTCACTGAGCTCTCATTCACTGCGCTCTCATTCACTGAGCTCTCATTCACTGCGCTCTTACTGCGTTCTCATTCACTGCGCTCTCATTCACTGCGCTCTCTTTCTCTGTGCTCTCATTCACTGTGCTCTCATTCACTGAGCACTCATTCACTGAGCTCTCATTCACTGTGCTCTCATTCACTGAGCTCTCATTAACTGAGCTCTCATTCACTGAGCTCTCATTCACTGCACTCTCATTCACTGAGCACTCATTAACTGCCCTCTCATTCATTGCGCTCTCATTCACTGAGCTCTCAATCACTGTGCTCTCATTCACTGAGCTCTCATTCACTGTGCTCTCATTCACTGAGCTCTCATTCACTGAGCTCTCATTCACTGTGCTCTCATTCACTGAGCTCACATTCACTGAGCTCTCATTCACTGCGCTCTCTTTCACTGCGCTCTCTTTCACTGCGCTCTCATTCACTGCGCTCTTACTGCGCTCTCATTCACTGCGCTCTCATTCACTGCGCTCTCATTCACAGCGCTCTCATTCTCTGCGCTCTTATTTACTGAGCTCTCACTTACTGAGCTCTCATTCACTGCATCTCATTCACTGCGCTCTCATTCACTGAGCTCTCATTCACTGCGCTCTCATTCACTGCGCTCTCATTCACTGCACTCTCATCACCTGCGCTCTCATTCACTGCGCTCTCATTCACTGCGCTCTCATTCACTGCGCTCTCATTCACTGCGCTCTCATTCACTGAGCTCTCATTCACTGCGCTCTCATTCACTGCGCTCTCATTCACTGCGCTCTCATTCACAGCGCTCTTACTGTGCTCTCATTCACTGCGCTCTCATTCACTGCAGTCTCATTCACTGAGCACTCATCCACTGCCCTCTCATTCACTGCGCTCTCATCCACTGCGCTCTCATTCACTGAGCTCTCATTCACTGGGCTCTCATTCACTGGGCTCTCATTCACTGTGCTCTCATTCACTGTGCTCTCATTCACTGCGCTCTCATTCACTGCGATCTCATTCACTGCGCGCTTATTCACTGCGCTCTTATTCACTGTGCTCATATTCACTGTGCTCTTATTCACTGCGCTCTTAATCACTGTGCTCTCATTCACTGCGCTCTCATTCACTGCGCTCTTATTCACTGCGCTCTCATTTACTGCGCTCTCATTCACTGCGCTCTCATTCAGTGCGCTCTCATTCACTGCGCTCTCATTCACTGAGCTCTCATTCACTGCGCTCTTACTGCGTTCTCATTCACTGCGCTCTCATTCACTGCACCCTTACTGTGCTCTCACTCACTGAGCTCACATTCACTGAGCTCTCATTCACTGCGCTCTCATTCACTGAGCTCTCATTCACTGCGCTCTTACTGCGTTCTCATTCACTGCGCTCTCATTCACTGCAACCTTACTGTGCTCTCACTCACTGAGCTCTCATTCACTGAGCTCTCATTAACTGCGCTCTCTTTCTCTGTGCTCTCATTCACTGTGCTCTCATTCACTGTGCACTCATTCACTGAGCTCTCATTCACTGTGCTCTCATTCACTGAGCTCTCATTAACTGAGCTCTCATTCACTGAGCTCTCATTCACTGCACTCTCATTCACTGAGCACTCATTAACTGCCCTCTCATTCATTGCGCTCTCATTCACTGAGCTCTCAATCACTGTGCTCTCATTCACTGAGCTCTCATTCACTGTGCTCTCATTCACTGAGCTCTTATTCACTGAGCTCTCATTCACTGTGCTCTCATTCACTGAGCTCACATTCACTGAGCTCTCATTCACTGCGCTCTCTTTCACTGCGCTCTCATTCACTGCGCTCTTACTGCGCTCTCATTCACTGCGCTCTCATTCACTGCGCTCTCATTCACAGCGCTCTCATTCTCTGCGCTCTTATTTACTGAGCTCTCACTTACTGAGCTCTCATTCACTGCATCTCATTCACTGCGCTCTCATTCACTGAGCTCTCATTCACTGCGCTCTCATTCACTGCGCTCTCATTCACTGCGCTCTCATCACCTGCGCTCTCATTCACTGCGCTCTCATTCACTGCGCTCTCATTCACTGCGCTCTCATTCACTGCGCTCTCATTCACTGAGCTCTCATTCACTGCGCTCTCATTCACTGCGCTCTCATTCACTGCGCTCTCATTCACAGCGCTCTTACTGTGCTCTCATTCACTGCGCTCTCATTCACTGCAGTCTCATTCACTGAGCACTCATCCACTGCCCTCTCATTCACTGCGCTCTCATTCATTGTGCTCTCATTCACTGAGCTCTCAATCACTGTGCTCTCATTCACTGAGCTCTCATTCACTGTGCTATAATTCACTGTGCTCTCATTCACTGCGCTCTCATTCACTGCGCTCTCATTCACTGCGCTCTCATTCACTGCGCTCTCATTCACTGCGCTCTCATTCACTGCGGTCTCATTCACTGCGCTCTCATTCACTGCGCTCACATTCACTGCGCTCTCATTCACTGCGCTCTCATTCACTGCGCTCTCATTCACTGCACTCTCATTTACTGAGCTCTCATTCACTGCGCTCTCATTCACTGCGCTCTCATTCACTGCGCTCTCATTCACTGCGCTCTCATTCACTGAGCTCTCATTCACTGCGCTCTCATTCAATGCGCTCTCATATACTGAGCTCTCATTCACTGTGCTCTCATTCACTGAGCTCTCATTCACTGAGCTCTCATTCACTGAGCTCTCATTCACTGCGCTCTCATTCACTGAGCTCTCATTCACTGCGCTCTCATTCAATGCGCTCTCATATACTGAGCTCTCATTCACTGTGCTCTCATTCACTGAGCTCTCATTCACTGAGCTCTCATTCACTGAGCTCTCATTCACTGCGCTCTCATTCACTGCGCTCTCTTTCACTGCGATCTCTTTCACTGCGCTCTTACTGGGCTCTCATTCACTGGGCTCTCATTCACTGCGCTCTCATTCACTGCGCTCTCATTCACTGCGCTCTCATTCACTGCGCTCTCATTTACTGAGCTCTCATTCACTGCGCTCTCATTCACTGCGCTCTCATTTGCTGCGCTCTCATTCACTGCGCTCTCATTCACTGCGCTCTCATTCACTGCGCTCTCATTCACTGCGCTCTCATTCACTGCGCTCTCATTCACTGCGCTCTCAGTCACTGCACTCTCATTCACTGAGCTCTCATTCACTGAGCTCTCATTCACTGCGCTCTCATTCACTGCGCTCTCATTCACTGCGCTCTCATTTACTGAGCTCTCATTCACTGCCCTCTCATTCACTGTGCTCTCATTTGCTGCGCTCTCATTCACTGCGCTCTCATTCACTGCGCTCTCATTCATGCGCTCTCATTCACTGCGCTCTCATTCACTGCGCTCTCATTCACTGCACTCTCATTCACTGAGCTCTCATTCACTGAGCTCTCAATCACTGCGCTCTCATTCACTGCGCTCTCATTCACTGCGCTCTCATTCACTGCGCTCTCATTCACTGCGCTCTCATTCACTGAGCTCTCATTCACTGCGCTCTCATTCACAGCGCTCTTACTGTGTTCTCATTCACTGCGCTCTCATTCACTGCAGTCTCATTCACTGAGCACTCATCCACTGCCCTCTCATTCACTGCGCTCTCATTCACTGCGCTCTCATTCACTGCGCTCTCATTCACTGCGCTCTCATTCACTGCGCTCTCATTCACTGGGCTCTCATTCACTGGGCTCTCATGCACTGCGCTCTCATTCACTGCGCTCTCATTCACTGCGATATCATTCACTGCGCTCTTATTCACTGCGCTCTTATTCACTGTGCTCTCATTCATTGTGCTCTTATTCACTGTGCTCTTAATGTCTGTGCTCTCAATCACTGGGCTCTCATTCACTGTGCTCTCATTCACTGCACACTCATTCACTGCGATCTCATTCACTGCGCTCTTATTCACTGCGCTCTTATTCACTGTGCTCTCATTCACTGTGCTCTTATTCACTGCGCTCTTAATCACTGTGCTCTCATTCACTGCGCTCTCATTCACTGCGCTCTTATTCACTGCGCTCTCATTCACTGCGCTCTCATTCAGTGCGCTCTCATTCACTGCGCTCTCATTCACTGAGCTCTCCTTCACTGCGCTCTTACTGCGTTCTCATTCACTGCGCTCTCATTCACTGCGCCCTTACTGTGCTCTCACTCACTGAGCTCACATTCACTGAGCTCTCCTTCACTGCGCTCTCATTCACTGAGCTCTCATTCACTGCGCTCTTACTGCGTTCTCATTCACTGCGCTCTCATTCACTGCAACCTTACTGTGCTCTCACTCACTGAGCTCTCATTCACTGAGCTCTCATTCACTGACCACTCATTCACTGAGCTCTCATTCACTATGCTCTCATTCACTGAGCTCTCATTAACTGAGCTCTCATTCACTGCGCTCTCATTCACTGCACTCTCATTCACTGAGCTCTCATTCACTGCGCTCTCATTCACTGCGCTCTCATTCACTGCGCTCTCATTCACTGCGCTCTCCTTCACAGCGCTCTTACTGTGCTCTCATTCACTGCGCTCTCATTCACTGCAGTCTCATTCACTGAGCACTCATCCACTGCCCTCTCATTCACTGCGCTCTCATTCACTGAGCTCTCAATCACTGTGCTCTCATTCACTGAGCTCTCATTCACTGTGCTATAATTCACTGTGCTCTCATTCACTGTGCTATAATTCACTGTGCTATAATTCACTGTGCTCTCATTCACTGCGCTCTCATTCACTGCGCTCTCATTCACTGCGCTCTCATTCACTGCGCTCTCATTCACTGCGCTCTCATTCACTGCGCTCACATTCACTGCGCTCTCATTCACTGGGCTCTCATTCACTGCGCTCTCATTCACTGCACTCTCATTTACTGAGCTCTCATTAACTGCGCTCTTATTCACTGCGCTCTCATTCACTGCGCTCTCATTCACTGAGCTCTCATTCACTGCGCTCTCATTCAATGCGCTCTCATATACTGAGCTCTCATTCACTGCGCTCTCATTCACTGCGCTCTCATTCACTGCGTTCTCATTCACTGAGCTCTCATTCACTGAGCTCTCATTTACTGAGCTCTCATTCACTGCGCTCTCATTCACTGCGCTCTCATTCACTGCGCTCTCATTCACTGAGCTCTCATTCACTGCGCTCTCATTCAATGCGCTCTCATATACTGAGCTCTCATTCACTGCGCTCTCATTCACTGCGCTCTCATTCACTGCGTTCTCATTCACTGAGCTCTCATTCACTGAGCTCTCATTCACTGAGCTCTCATTCACTGAGCTCTCATTCACTGAGCTCTCATTCACTGCGCTCTCATTCACTGCGCTCTCTTTCACTGCGCTCTCTTTCACTGCGCTCTTACTGGGCTCTCATTCACTGGGCTCTCATTCACTGCGCTCTCATTCACTGCGCTCTCATTCACTGCGCTCTCATTTACTGAGCTCTCATTCACTGCGCTCTCATTCACTTCGCTCTCATTTGCTGCGCTCTCATTCACTGCGCTCTCATTCACTGCGCTCTCATTCGCTGCGCTCTCATTCACTGAGCTCTCATTCACTGCGCTCTCATTCACTGCACTCTCATTCACTGAGCTCTCATTCACTGAGCTCTCATTCACTGCGCTCTCATTCACTGCGCTCTCATTCACTGCGCTCTCATTTACTGAGCTCTCATTCACTGCCCTCTCATTCACTGTGCTCTCATTTGCTGCGCTCTCATTCACTGCGCTCTCATTCACTGCGCTCTCATTCATGCGCTCTCATTCACTGAACTCTCATTCACTGCGCTCTCATTCACTGCGCTCTCATTCACTGCACTCTCATTCACTGAGCTCTCATTCACTGAGCTCTCAATCACTGCGCTCTCATTCACTGCGCTCTCATTCACTGCGCTCTCATTCACTGAGCTCTCATTCACTGCGCTCTCATTCACAGCGCTCTTACTGTGTTCTCATTCACTGCGCTCTCATTCACTGCAGTCTCATTCACTGAGCACTCATCCACTGCCCTCTCATTCACTGCGCTCTCATTCACTGCGCTCTCATTCACTGCGCTCTCATTCACTGCGCTCTCATTCACTGCGCTCTCATTCACTGCGCTCTCATTCACTGGGCTCTCATTCACTGGGCTCTCATGCACTGCGCTCTCATTCACTGCGCTCTCATTCACTGCGATATCATTCACTGCGCTCTTATTCACTGCGCTCTTATTCACTGTGCTCTCATTCACTGTGCTCTTATTCACTGCGCTCTTAATCTCTGTGCTCTCAATCACTGGGCTCTCATTCACTGTGCTCTCATTCACTGCACTCTCATTCACTGCGATCTCATTCTTTGCGCTCTTATTCACTGCGCTCTTATTCACTGTGCTCTCATTCACTGTGCTCTTATTCACTGCGCTCTTAATCACTGTGCTCTCATTCACTGCGCTCTCATTCACTGCGCTCTTATTCACTGCGTTCTCATTCACTGCGCTCTCATTCACTGCGCTCTCATTCAGTGCGCTCTCATTCACTGTGCTCTCATTCACTGAGCTCTCCTTCACTGCGCTCTTACTGCGTTCTCATTCACTGCGCTCTCATTCACTGCGCCCTTACTGTGCTCTCACTCACTGAGCTCACATTCACTGAGCTCTCATTCACTGCGCTCTCATTCACTGAGCTCTCATTCACTGCGCTCTTACTGTGTTCTCATTCACTGCGCTCTCATTCACTGCAACCTTACTGTGCTCTCACTCACTGAGCTCTCATTCACTGAGCTCTCATTCACTGCGCTCTCTTTCACTGTGCTCTCATTCACTGTGCTCTCATTCACTGAGCACTCATTCACTGAGCTCTCATTCACTGTGCTCTCATTCACTGAGCTCTCATTAACTGAGCTCTCATTCACTGAGCTCTCATTCACTGCGCTCTCTTTCACTGTGCTCTCATTCACTGTGCTCTCATTCACTGAGCTCTCATTAACTGAGCTCTCATTCACTGAGCTCTCATTCACTGCACTCTCATTCACTGAGCACTCATTAACTGCCCTCTCATTCATTGCGCTCTCATTCACTGAGCTCTCAATCACTGTGCTTTCATTCACTGAGCTCTCATTCACTGTGCTCTCATTCACTGAGCTCTCATTCACTGAGCTCTCATTCACTGTGCTCTCATTCACTGAGCTCACATTCACTGAGCTCTCATTCACTGCGCTCTCTTTCACTGCGCTCTCATTCACTGCGCTCTCATTCACTGCGCTCTCATTCACTGCGCTCTCATTCACTGCGCTCTCATTCACTGCACTCTCATTCACTGAGCTCTCATTCACTGAGCTCTCATTCACTGCGCTCTCATTCACTGCGCTCTCATTCACTGCGCTCTCATTTACTGAGCTCTCATTCTCTGCCCTCTCATTCACTGTGCTCTCATTTGCTGCGCTCTCATTCACTGCGCTCTCATTCACTGCGCTCTCATTCATGCGCTCTCATTCACTGCGCTCTCATTCACTGCGCTCTCATTCACTGCGCTCTCATTCACTGCACTCTCATTCACTGAGCTCTCATTCAATGAGCTCTCAATAACTGCGCTCTCATTCACTGCGCTCTCATTCACTGCGCTCTCATTCACTGCGCTCTCATTCACTGCGCTCTCATTCACTGCGCTCTCATTCACTGCGCTCTCATTCACTGGGCTCTCATTCACTGGGCTCTCATGCACTGTGCTCTCATTCACTGCACTCTCATTCACTGCGATATCATTCACTGCGCTCTCATTCACTGCGCTCTCATTCACTGCGCTCTCATTCACTGCGATCTCATTCACTGCGCTCTCGTTCACTGCGCTCTTATTCACTGCGCTCTCATTCACTGCGCTCTCATTCACTGCGCTCTCATTCAGTGCGCTCTCATTCACTGCGCTCTCATTCACTGAGCTCTCCTTCACTGCGCTCTTACTGCGTTCTCATTCACTGCGCTCACATTCACTGCGCCCTTACTGTGCTCTCACTCACTGAGCTCACATTCACTGAGCTCTCATTCACTGCGCTCTCATTCACTGAGCTCTCATTCACTGCGCTCTTACTGCGTTCTCATTCACTGCGCTCTCATTCACTGCAACCTTACTGTGCTCTCACTCACTGAGCTCTCATTCACTGAGCTCTCATTCACTGCGCTCTCTTTCACTGTGCTCTCATTCACTGTGCTCTCATTCACTGAGCACTCATTCACTGAGCTCTCATTCACTGTGCTCTCATTCACTGAGCTCTCATTAACTGAGCTCTCATTCACTGAGCTCTCATTCACTGCACTCTCATTCACTGAGCACTCATTAACTGCCCTCTCATTCATTGCGCTCTCATTCACTGGGCTCTCAATCACTGTGCTTTCATTCACTGAGCTCTCATTCACTGTGCTCTCATTCACTGAGCTCTCATTCACAGCGCTCTTATTTACTGAGCTCTCATTTACTGAGCTCTCATTCACTGCGCTCTCATTCACTGCGCTCTCATTCACTGCGCTCTCATTCACTGAGCTCTCATTCACTGCGCTCTCATTCACTGCGCTCTCATTCACTGCGCTCTCATTCACTGCGCTCTCATTCACTGCGCTCTCATTCACTGCGCTCTCATTCACTGAGCTCTCATTCACTGCGCTCTCATTCACTGAGCTCTCATTCACTGAGCTCTCATTCACTGCGCTCTCATTCACTGCGCTCTCATTCACTGTGCTCTCATTCACAGCGCTCTTACTGTGCTCTCATTCACTGCGCTCTCCTTCACTGCAGTTTCATTCACTGAGCACTCATCCACTGCCCTCTCATTCAGTGCGCTCTCATTCATTGTGCTCTCATTCACTGAGCTCTCAATCACTGTGCTCTCATTCACTGAGCTCTCATTCACTGTGCTCTCATTCACTGTGCTCTCATTCACTGCGCTCTCATTCACTGCGCTCTCATTCACTGCGCTCTCATTCACTGCGCTCTCATTCACTGCGCTCTCATTCACTGCGCTCTCATTCACTGCGCTCTCATTCACTGCGCTCTCATTCACAGCGCTCTTACTGTGCTCTCATTCACTGCCCTCTCATTCACTGCAGTCTCATTCACTGAGCACTCATCCACTGCCCTCTCACTCACTGCACTCTCATTCATTGTGCTCTCATTCACTGAGCTCTCAATCACTGTGCTCTCATTCACTGAGCTCTCATTCACTGCGCTCTCTTTCACTGTGCTCTCATTCACTGTGCTCTCATTCACTGAGCACTCATTCACTGAGCTCTCATTCACTGTGCTCTCATTCACTGAGCTCTCATTAACTGAGCTCTCATTCACTGAGCTCTCATTCACTGCACTCTCATTCACTGAGCACTCATTAACTGCCCTCTCATTCATTGCGCTCTCATTCACTGGGCTCTCAATCACTGTGCTTTCATTCACTGAGCTCTCATTCACTGTGCTCTCATTCACTGAGCTCTCATTCACAGCGCTCTTATTTACTGAGCTCTCATTTACTGAGCTCTCATTCACTGCGCTCTCATTCACTGCGCTCTCATTCACTGCGCTCTCATTCACTGAGCTCTCATTCACTGCGCTCTCATTCACTGCGCTCTCATTCACTGCGCTCTCATTCACTGCGCTCTCATTCACTGCGCTCTCATTCACTGCGCTCTCATTCACTGAGCTCTCATTCACTGCGCTCTCATTCACTGAGCTCTCATTCACTGAGCTCTCATTCACTGCGCTCTCATTCACTGCGCTCTCATTCACTGTGCTCTCATTCACAGCGCTCTTACTGTGCTCTCATTCACTGCGCTCTCCTTCACTGCAGTCTCATTCACTGAGCACTCATCCACTGCCCTCTCATTCAGTGCGCTCTCATTCATTGTGCTCTCATTCACTGAGCTCTCAATCACTGTGCTCTCATTCACTGAGCTCTCATTCACTGTGCTCTCATTCACTGTGCTCTCATTCACTGCGCTCTCATTCACTGCGCTCTCATTCACTGCGCTCTCATTCACTGCGCTCTCATTCACTGCGCTCTCATTCACTGCGCTCTCATTCACTGCGCTCTCATTCACAGCGCTCTTACTGTGCTCTCATTCACTGCCCTCTCATTCACTGCAGTCTCATTCACTGAGCACTCATCCACTGCCCTCTCACTCACTGCGCTCTCATTCATTGTGCTCTCATTCACTGAGCTCTCAATCACTGTGCTCTCATTCACTGTGCTCTCATTCACTGTGCTCTCATTCACTGCGCTCTCATTCACTGCGCTCTCATTCACTGCGCTCTCATTCACTGCGCTCTCATTCACTGCGCTCTCATTCACTGCGCTCTCATTCACTGCGCTCTCATTCACTGCGCTCTCATTCACTGCGCTCTCATTCACTGCGCTCTCATTCACAGCGCTCTCATTCACTGCGCTCTCATTCACTGCGCTCTCATTCACTGCGCTCTCATTCACTGTGCTCTCATTCACTGCACTCTCATTCACTGCGCTCTCATTCACTGCGCTCTCATTCACTGCGCTCTCATTCACTGAGCTCTCATTCACTGCACTCTCATTCACTGCGCTCTCATATACTGAGCTCTCATTCAGTGCGCTCTCATTCACTGTGCTCTCATTCACTGCGTTCTCATTCACTGAGCTCTCATTCACTGCGATCTCATTCACTGCGCTCTCATTCACTGGGCTCTCATTCACTGTGCTCTCATTCACTGCGCTCTTATTGACTGCGCTCTTATTCCCTGCGCTCTTATTAACTGTGCTCTCATTCACTGAGCTCTCATTCACTGTGCTCTTATTCACTGCGCTCTTATTCACTGTGCTCTCATTCACTGTGCTGTCATTCACTGCGCTCTCATTCACTGCGCTCTCATTCACTGCGCTCTCATTCACTGCGCTCTCATTCAGTGCGCTCTCATTCACTGCGCTCTCATTCACTGCGCTCTCATTCACTGCGCTCTCATTCACTGCGCCCTCATTCACTGTGCTCTCATTCACTGCGCTCTCATTCACTGCGCTCTCATTCACTGCGCTCTCATTCACTGAGCTCTCATTTACTGCGCTCTTCTTCACTGCGCTCTTATTCACTGCACTCTCATTCACTGCGCTCTTCTTCACTGCGCTCTCATTCACTGCGCTCTCATTTACTGAGCTCTCATTCACTGCGCTCTCATTCACTGCGCTCTCATTCACTGCGCTCTCATTCACTGAGCTCTCATTCACTGCGCTCTCATTCACTGCGCTCTCATTCACTGCGCTCTCATTCACTGCGCTCTCATTCACTGCGCTCTCATTCACTGCGCTCTCATTCACTGAGCTCTCATTCACTGCGCTCTCATTCACTGAGCTCTCATTCACTGAGCTCTCATTCACTGCGCTCTCATTCACTGCGCTCTCATTCACTGTGCTCTCATTCACAGCGCTCTTACTGTGCTCTCATTCACTGCGCTCTCCTTCACTGCAGTCTCATTCACTGAGCACTCATCCACTGCCCTCTCATTCAGTGCGCTCTCATTCATTGTGCTCTCATTCACTGAGCTCTCAATCACTGTGCTCTCATTCACTGAGCTCTCATTCACTGTGCTCTCATTCACTGTGCTCTCATTCACTGCGCTCTCATTCACTGCGCTCTCATTCACTGCGCTCTCATTCACTGCGCTCTCATTCACTGCGCTCTCATTCACTGCGCTCTCATTCACTGCGCTCTCATTCACTGCGCTCTCATTCACAGCGCTCTTACTGTGCTCTCATTCACTGCCCTCTCATTCACTGCAGTCTCATTCACTGAGCACTCATCCACTGCCCTCTCACTCACTGCGCTCTCATTCATTGTGCTCTCATTCACTGAGCTCTCAATCACTGTGCTCTCATTCACTGTGCTCTCATTCACTGTGCTCTCATTCACTGCGCTCTCATTCACTGCGCTCTCATTCACTGCGCTCTCATTCACTGCGCTCTCATTCACTGCGCTCTCATTCACTGCGCTCTCATTCACTGCGCTCTCATTCACTGCGCTCTCATTCACTGCGCTCTCATTCACAGCGCTCTCATTCACTGCGCTCTCATTCACTGCGCTCTCATTCACTGCGCTCTCATTCACTGTGCTCTCATTCACTGCACTCTCATTCACTGCGCTCTCATTCACTGCGCTCTCATTCACTGCGCTCTCATTCACTGAGCTCTCATTCACTGCACTCTCATTCACTGCGCTCTCATATACTGAGCTCTCATTCAGTGCGCTCTCATTCACTGTGCTCTCATTCACTGCGTTCTCATTCACTGAGCTCTCATTCACTGCGATCTCATTCACTGCGCTCTCATTCACTGGGCTCTCATTCACTGTGCTCTCATTCACTGCGCTCTTATTGACTGCGCTCTTATTCCCTGCGCTCTTATTAACTGTGCTCTCATTCACTGAGCTCTCATTCACTGTGCTCTTATTCACTGCGCTCTTATTCACTGTGCTCTCATTCACTGTGCTGTCATTCACTGCGCTGTCATTCACTGCGCTCTCATTCACTGCGCTCTCATTCACTGCGCTCTCATTCACTGCGCTCTCATTCAGTGCGCTCTCATTCACTGCGCTCTCATTCACTGCGCTCTCATTCACTGCGCTCTCATTCACTGCGCCCTCATTCACTGTGCTCTCATTCACTGCGCTCTCATTCACTGCGCTCTCATTCACTGCGCTCTCATTCACTGAGCTCTCATTTACTGCGCTCTTCTTCACTGCGCTCTTATTCACTGCACTCTCATTCACTGCGCTCTTCTTCACTGCGCTCTCATTCACTGCGCTCTCATTCACTGCGCTCTCATTCACTGCGCTCTCATTCACTGGGCTCTCATTCACTGCGCTCTCATTCACAGTGCTCTAATTCACTGCGCTCTTATTCACTGCGCTCTTATTCACTGCGCTCTTATTCACTGCGCTCTCATTCACTGCGCTCTCATTCACTGTGCTCTCATTCACTGGGCTCTCATTCACTGCGCTCTTATTCACTGCGCTGTCATTCACTGCACTCTTATTCACTACACTCTTACTGTGCTCTCATTCACTGCGCTCTCATCACTACGCTCTTACTGTGCTCTTATTCACTGTGCTCTCGTTCACTGAGCTCTCATGCACTGACCTCTCTTTCACTGCGCTCTCATTCACTGCGCTCTCATTCACTGCGCTCTCATTCACTGCGCTCTCGTTCACTGCGCTCTCGTTCACTGCGCTCTCATTCACTGCGCTCTCATTCACTGTGCTCCTACTGTGCTCTCATTCACTGCGCTCTCATTCACTGCACTCTTATTCACTGCACTCTTATTCACTGCGTTCTTATTCACTGCGCTCTCATTCACTGCGCTCTCATTCACTGCACTCTTATTCACTGCACTCTTATTCACTGCACTCTTATTCACTGCGCTCTCATTCACTGTGCTCTCTTTCACTGCGCTCTCATTCACTGTGCTCTCATTCACTGCGCTCTTATTCACTGCGCTCTTATTCACTGCGCTCTCATTCACTGCGCTCTCATTCACTGCGCTCTCATTCACTGCGCTCTCATTCACTGGGCTCTTATTCACTGCACTCTTATTCACTGTGCTCTCATTCACTGCGCTCTTATTCACTGCGCTCTCATTCACTGTGCTCTTATTCACTGTGCTCTCATTCACTGCGCTCTTATTCACTGCGCTCTTATTCACTGTGCTCTTATTCACTATGCTCTCATTCACTGCGCTCTTATTCACTGTGCTCTCATTCACTGCACTCTTATTCACTGCGCTCTTATTCACTGCGCTCTTATTCACTTTGCTCTCATTCACTGCGCTCTCATTCACTGCGCTCACATTCACTGTGCTCTCATTCACTGAGCTCTCATGCACTGCTCTCTCATTCACTGGGCTCTCATTCACTGTGCTCTCATTCACTGTGCTCTCATTCACTGAGCTCTCATGCACTGCACTCTCATTCACTGCGCTCTCATTCACTGCGCTCTCATTCACTGTGCTCTCATTCACTGCGCTCTCATTCACTGCGCTCTCATTCACTGTGCTCTCATTCACTGAGCTCTCATTCACTGCGCTCTCATTCACTGCGCTCTCATTCACTGAGCTCTCATTCACTGACCTCTCATTCACTGCGCTCTCATTCACTGTGCTCTCATTCACTGCGCTCTCATTCACTGTGCTCTCATTCACTGTGCTCTCATTCACTGTGCTCTCATTCACTGCGCTCTTATTCACTGCGCTGTCATTCACTGCACTCTTATTCACTACGCTCTTACTGTGCTCTCATTCACTGCGCTCTCATCACTACGCTCTTACTGTGCTCTTATTCACTGTGCTCTCGTTCAGTGAGCTCTCATGCACTGACCTCTCTTTCACTGCGCTCTCATTCACTGAGCTCTCATTCACTGCGCTCTCATTCACTGCGCTCTCATTCACTGCGCTCTCATTTACTGAGCTCTCATTCTTTGCCCTCTCATTCACTGTGCTCTCATTTGCTGCGCTCTCATTCACTGCGCTCTCATTCACTGCGCTCTCATTCATGCGCTCTCATTCACTGCGCTCTCATTCACTGCGCTCTCATTCACTGCGCTCTCATTCACTGCGCTCTCATTCACTGCGCTCTCATTCACTGCGCTCTCATTCACTGCGCTCTCATTCACTGCGCTCTCATTCACAGTGCTCTCATTCACTGCGCTCTCATTCACTGCGCTCTCATTCACTGCGCTCTCATTCACTGCACTCTCATTCACTGAGCTCTCATTCACTGAGCTCTCAATCACTGCGCTCTCATTCACTGCGCTCTCATTCACTGCGCTCTCATTCACTGCGCTCTCATTCACTGCGCTCTCATTCACTGAGCTCTCATTCACTGCGCTCTCATTCACAGCGCTCTTACTGTGTTCTCATTCACTGCGCTCTCATTCACTGCAGTCTCATTCACTGAGCACTCATCCACTGCCCTCTCATTCACTGCGCTCTCATTCACTGCGCTCTCATTCACTACGCTCTCATTCACTGCGCTCTTATTCACTGCGCTCTCATTCACTGGGCTCTCATTCACTGGGCTCTCATGCACTGTGCTCTCATTCACTGCGCTCTCATTCACTGCGATATCATTGACTGCGCTCTTATTCACTGCGCTCTTATTCACTGTGCTCTTATTCACTGTGCTCTTATTCACTGCGCTCTTAATCTCTGTGCTCTCAATCACTGGGCTCTCATTCACTGTGCTCTCATTCACTGCACTCTCATTCACTGCTATCTCATTCACTGCGCTCTTATTCACTGCGCTCTTATTCACTGTGCTCTCATTCACTGCGCTCTCATTCACTGAGCTCTCATTCACTGACCTCTCATTCACTGCGCTCTCATTCACTGTGCTCTCATTCACTGCGCTCTCATTCACTGTGCTCTCATTCACTGTGCTCTCATTCACTGTGCTCTCATTCACTGCGCTCTTATTCACTGCGCTGTCATTCACTGCACTCTTATTCACTACGCTCTTACTGTGCTCTCATTCACTGCGCTCTCATCACTACGCTCTTACTGTGCTCTTATTCACTGTGCTCTCGTTCAGTGAGCTCTCATGCACTGACCTCTCTTTCACTGCGCTCTCATTCACTGAGCTCTCATTCACTGCGCTCTCATTCACTGCGCTCTCATTCACTGCGCTCTCATTTACTGAGCTCTCATTCTTTGCCCTCTCATTCACTGTGCTCTCATTTGCTGCGCTCTCATTCACTGCGCTCTCATTCACTGCGCTCTCATTCATGCGCTCTCATTCACTGCGCTCTCATTCACTGCGCTCTCATTCACTGCGCTCTTATTCACTGCACTCTCATTCACTGAGCTCTCATTCACTGAGCTCTCAATCACTGCGCTCTCATTCACTGCGCTCTCATTCACTGCGCTCCCATTCACTGCGCTCTCATTCACTGCGCTCTCATTCACTGCGCTCTCATTCACTGAGCTCTCATTCACTGCGCTCTCATTCACAGCGCTCTTACTGTGTTCTCATTCACTGCGCTCTCATTCACTGCAGTCTCATTCACTGAGCACTCATCCACTGCCCTCTCATTCACTGCGCTCTCATTCACTGCGCTCTCATTCACTACGCTCTCATTCACTGCGCTCTCATTCACTGCGCTCTCATTCACTGGGCTCTCATTCACTGGGCTCTCATGCACTGTGCTCTCATTCACTGCGCTCTCATTCACTGCGATATCATTCACTGCGCTCTTATTCACTGCGCTCTTATTCACTGTGCTCTCATTCACTGTGCTCTTATTCACTGCGCTCTTAATCTCTGTGCTCTCAATCACTGGGCTCTCATTCACTGTGCTCTCATTCACTGCACTCTCATTCACTGCGATCTCATTCACTGCGCTCTTATTCACTGCGCTCTTATTCACTGTGCTCTCATTCACTGTGCTCTTATTCACTGCGCTCTTAATCACTGTGCTCTCATTCACTGCGCTCTCATTCACTGCTCTCTTATTCACTGCGCTCTCATTCACTGCGCTCTCATTCACTGCGCTCTCATTCAGTGCGCTCTCATTCACTGCGCATTCATTCACTGAGCTCTCCTTCACTGCGCTCTTACTGCGTTCTCATTCACTGCGCTCTCATTCACTGCGCCCTTACTGTGCTCTCACTCACTGAGCTCACATTCTCTGAGCTCTCATTTACTGCGCTCTCATTCACTGAGCTCTCATTCACTGCGCTCTTACTGCGTTCTCATTCACTGCGCTCTCATTCACTGCAACCTTACTGTGCTCTCACTCACTGAGCTCTCATTCACTGAGCTCTCATTCACTGCGCTCTCTTTCACTGTGCTCTCATTCACTGTGCTCTCATTCACTGAGCACTCATTCACTGAGCTCTCATTCACTGTGCTCTCATTCACTGAGCTCTCATTAACTGAGCTCTCATTCACTGAGCTCTCATTCACTGCACTCTCATTCACTGAGCACTCATTAACTGCCCTCTCATTCATTGCGCTCTCATTCACTGAGTTCTCAATCACTGTGCTTTCATTCACTGAGCTCACATTCACTGTGCTCTCATTCACTGAGCTCTCATTCACGGAGCTCTCATTCACTGTGCTCTCATTCACTGAGCTCACATTCACTGAGCTCTCATTCACTGCGCTCTCTTTCACTGCGCTCTCATTCACTGCGCTCTTACTGCGCTCTCATTCACTGCGCTCTCATTCACAGCGCTCTCATTCATTGCGCTCTTATTTACTGAGCTCTCATTTACTGAGCTCTCATTCACTGCGCTCTCATTCACTGCGCTCTCATTCACTGAGCTCTCATTCACTGCGCTCTCATTCACTGCGCTCTCATTCACAGCGCTCTCATTCACTGCGCTCTCATTCACTGCGCTCTCATTCACTGCGCTCTCATTCACTGAGCTCTCATTCACTGCGCTCTCATTCACTGAGCTCTCATTCACTGAGCTCTCATTCACTGCGCTCTCATTCACTGCGCTCTCATTCACTGCGCTCTCATTCACAGCGCTCTTACTGTGCTCTCATTCACTGCGCTCTCATTCACTGCAGTCTCATTCACTGAGCACTCATCCACTGCCCTCTCATTCACTGCGCACTCATTCATTGTGCTCTCATTCACTGAGCTCTCAATCACTGTGCTCTCATTCACTGAGCTCTCATTCACTGTGCTCTCATTCACTGTGCTCTCATTCACTGCGCTCTCATTCACTGCGCTCTCATTCACTGCGCTCTCATTCACTGCGCTCTCATTCACTGCGCTCTCATTCACTGCGCTCTCATTCACTGCGCTCTCATTCACAGCGCTCTTACTGTGCTCTCATTCACTGCGCTCTCATTCACTGCAGTCTCATTCACTGAGCACTCATCCACTGCCCTCTCATTCACTGCGCTCTCATTCATTGTGCTCTCATTCATTGTGCTCTCATTCACTGAGCTCTCAATCACTGTGCTCTCATTCACTGAGCTCTCATTCACTGTGCTCTCATTCACTGTGCTCTCATTCACTGTGCTCTCATTCACTGCGCTCTCATTCACTGCGCTCTCATTCACTGCGCTCTCATTCACTGCGCTCTCATTCACTACGCTCTCATTCACTGCGCTCTCATTCACTGCGCTCTCATTCACTGCGCTCTCATTCACTGCGCTCTCATTCACTGCGCTCTCATTCACTGCGCTCTCATTCACTGCGCTCTCATTCACTGCGCTCTCATTCACTGCGCTCTCATTCACTGCGCTCTCATTCACTGCGCTCTCATTCACTGCACTCTCATTCACTGAGCTCTCATTCACTGCGCTCTCATTCACTGCGCTCTCATTCACTGCGCTCTCATTCACTCAGCTCTCATTCACTGCGCTCTCATTCACTGCGCTCTCATATACTGAGCACTCATTCACTGCGCTCTCATTCACTGCGCTCTCATTCACTGCGTTCTCATTCACTGAGCTCTCATTCACTGCGATCTCATTCACTGCGCTCTCATTCACTGGGCTCTCATTCACTGTGCTCTCATTCACTGCGCTCTTATTGACTGCGCTCTTATTCCCTGCGCTCTTATTAACTGTGCTCTCATTCACTGAGCTCTCATTCACTGTGCTCTTATTCACTGCGCTCTTATTCACTGTGCTCTCATTCACTGTGCTGTCATTCACTGCGCTCTCATTCAGTGCGCTCTCATTCACTGCGCTCTCATTCACTGCGCTCTCATTCACTGCGCCCTCATTCACTGCGCCCTCATTCACTGCGCCCTCATTCACTGGGCTCTCATTCACTGGGCTCTCATTCACAGTGCTCTAATTCACTGCGCTCTTATTCACTGCGCTCTTATTCACTGCACTCTTATTCACTGCGCTCTCATTCACTGCGCTCTCATTCACTGTGCTCTCATTCACTGGGCTCTCATTCACTGCGCTCTTATTCACTGTGCTCTCATTCACTGCACTCTTATTCACTACGCTCTTACTGTGCTCTCATTCACTGCGCTCTCATCACTACGCTCTTACTGTGCTCTTATTCACTGTGCTCTCGTTCACTGAGCTCTCATGCACTGACCTCTCTTTCACTGCGCTCTCATTCACTGCGCTCTCATTCACTGCGCTCTCATTCACTGCGCTCTCGTTCACTGCGCTCTCATTCACTGCGCTCTCATTCACTGTGCTCCTACTGTGCTCTCATTCACTGCGTCCTCATTCACTGCACTCTTATTCACTGCACTCTTATTCACTGCGCTCTTATTCACTGCGCTCTCATTCACTGCGCTCTCATTCACTGCACTCTTATTCACTGCACTCTTATTCACTGCGCTCTCATTCACTGCGCTCTCTTTCACTGCGCTCTCATTCACTGTGCTCTCATTCACTGCGCTCTTATTCACTGCACTCTTATTCACTGCGCTCTTATTCACTGCGCTCTTATTCACTGCGCTCTGATTCACTGCGCTCTTATTCACTGCGCTCTCATTCACTGCGCACTCATTCACTGCGCTCTTATTCACTGCGCTCTTATTCACTGCACTCTTATTCACTGCGCTCTCATTCACTGCGCTCTCATTCACTGCGCTCTCATTCACTGCGCTCTTATTCACTGCGCTCTTATTCACTGTGCTCTCATTCACTGCGCTCTCATTCACTGCGCTCTCATTCACTGCGCTCTCATTCACTGCGCTCTTATTCACTGCGCTCTTACTCACTGCGCTCTTATTCACTGTGCTCTCATTCACTGCGCTCTTATTCACTGCGCTCTCATTCACTGTGCTCTTATTCACTGTGCTCTCATTCACTGCGCTCTTATTCACTGCGCTCTTATTCACTGTGCTCTTATTCACTGTGCTCTCATTCACTGCGCTCTTATTCACTGCGCTCTCATTCACTGCACTCTTATTCACTGCGCTCTTATTCACTGCGCTCTTATTCACTTTGCTCTCATTCACTGCGCTCTCATTCACTGCGCTCTCATTCACTGTGCTCTCATTCACTGAGCTCTCATGCACTGCTCTCTCATTCACTACGCTCTCATTCACTGTGCTCTCATTCACTGAGCTCTCATGCACTGCGCTCTCATTCACTGCGCTCTGATTCACTGCGCTCTCATTCACTGTGCTCTCATTCACGGAGCTCTTATTCACTGCGCTCTTATTCACTGCGCTCTTATTCACTGCGCTCTTATTCACTGCGCTCTGATTCACTGCGCTCTTATTCACTGCGCGCTCATTCACTGCGCTCTCATTCACTGCGCTCTCATTCACTGCGCTCTTATTCACTGCGCTCTCATTCACTGCGCTCTTATTCACTGCGCTCTTATTCACTGCACTCTTATTCACTGCGCTCTTATTCACTGCGCTCTCATTCACTGCGCTCTCATTCACTGCGCTCTCATTCACTGCGCTCTTATTCACTGCGCTCTTATTCACTGTGCTCTCATTCACTGCGCTCTCATTCACTGCGCTCTCATTCACTGTGCTCTCATTCACTGAGCTCTCATTTACTGCGCTCTCATTCACTGCGCTCTCATTCACTGAGCTCTCATTCACTGACCTCTCATTCACTGCGCTCTCATTCACTGTGCTCTCATTCACTGCGCTCTCATTCACTGTGCTCTCATTCACTTTGCTCTCATTCACTGCGCTCTCATTCACTGCGCTCTCATTCACTGTGCTCTCATTCACTGAGCTCTCATGCACTGCTCTCTCATTCACTGCGCTCTCATTCACTGTGCTCTCATTCACTGTGCTCTCATTCACTGAGCTCTCATGCACTGCACTCTCATTCACTGCGCTCTCATTCACTGCGCTCTCATTCATTGTGCTCTCATTCATTGTGCTCTCATTCACTGCGCTCTCATTCACTGCGCTCTCATTCACTGTGCTCTCATTCACTGAGCTCTCATTTACTGCGCTCTCATTCACTGCGCTCTCATTCACTGAGCTCTCATTCACTGACCTCTCATTCACTGCGCTCTCATTCACTGTGCTCTCATTCACTGCGCTCTCATTCACTGTGCTCTCATTCACTGTGCTCTCATTCACTGTGCTCTCATTCACTGCGCTCTTATTCACTGCGCTGTCATTCACTGCACTCTTATTCACTACGCTCTTACTGTGCTCTCATTCACTGCGCTCTCATCACTACGCTCTTACTGTGCTCTTATTCACTGTGCTCTTGTTCACTGAGCTCTCATGCACTGACCTCTCTTTCACTGCGCTCTCATTCACTGCGCTCTCATTCACTGCGCTCTTATTCACTGCGCTCTCGTTCACTGCGCTCTCATTCACTGCGCTCTCATTCACTGTGCTCCTACTGTGCTCTCATTCACTGCGCTCTCATTCACTGCGCTCTAATTCACTGCGCTCTCATTCACTGCACTCTTATTCACTGCACTCTTATTCACTGCGCTCTCATTCACTGCGCTCTTAATCACTGTGCTCTTATTCGCTGCGCTCTCATTCACTGTGCTCTCTTTCACTGCGCTCTCATTCACTGTGCTCTCATTCACTGTGCTCTCATTCACTGCGCTCTTATTCACTGCGCTCTTATTCACTGCGCTCTTATTCACTGCGCTCTTATTCACTGCGCTCTTATTCACTGCTCTCTTATTCACTGCGCACTCATTCACTGCGCTCTCATTCACTGCGCTCTCATTCACTGCGCTCTTATTCACTGCGCTCTCATTCACTGCGCTATTATTCACTGCGCTCTTATTCACTGCACTCTAATTCACTGCGCTCTCATTCACTGCGCTCTCATTCACTGCGCTCTCATTCACTGCGCTCTTATTCACTGCGCTCTTATTCACTGCGCTCTCATTCACTGCGCTCTCATTCACTGCGCTCTCATTCACTGCGATCTTATTCACTGCGCTCTTATTCACTGCGCTCTTATTCACTGTGCTCTCATTCACTGCGCTATTATTCACTGCGCTCTCATTCACTGTGCTCTTATTCACTGTGCTCTCATTCACTGCGCTCTTATTCACTGCGCTGTTATTCACTGTGCTCTTATTCACTGTGCTCTCATTCACTGCGCTCTTATTCACTGCGCTCTCATTCACTGCGCTCTTATTCACTGCGCTCTTATTCACTGCGCTCTTATTCACTTTGCTCTCATTCACTGCGCTCTCATTCACTGCGCTCTCATTCACTGTGCTCTCATTCACTGAGCTCTCATGCACTGCTCTCTCATTCACTGCGCTCTCATTCACTGTGCTCTCATTCACTGTGTTCTCATTCACTGAGCTCTCATGCACTGCACTCTCATTCACTGCGCTCTCATTCACTGCACTCACATTCACTGCGCTCTCATTCACTGTGCTCTCATTCACTGTGCTCTCATTCACTGCGCTCTCATTCACTGCACTCACATTCACTGCGCTCTCATTCACTGCGCTCTCATTCACTGCGCTCTCATTCACTGCGCTCTCATTCACTGCGCTCTCATTCACTGCGCTCTCATTCACTGCGCTCTCATTCACTGCGCTCTCATTCACTGCGCTCTGATTCACTGCGCTCTTATTCACTACGCTCTCATTCACTGCGCTCTCATTCACTGCGCTCTCATTCACTGCGCTCTCATTCACTGCGCTTTTATTCACTGCGCTCTTATTCACTGCGCTCTTATTCACTGCGCTCTTATTCACTGCGCTCTTATTCACTGCGCTCTCATTCACTGCGCTCTCATTCACTGCGCTCTCATTCACTGCGCTCTTATTCACTGTGCTCTTATTCACTGCGCTCTCATTCACTGCGCTGTTACTGTGCTCCCATTCACTGTGCTCTCATTCATTGTGCTCTCATTCACTGCGCTCTTATTCACTGCGCTCTCATTCACTGCGCTCTCATCCACTGCGCTCTTATTCACTGCGCTCTCATTCACTGCGCACTCATTCACTGCGCTCTTATTCACTGCGCTCTCATTCACTGTGCTCTTATTCACTGTGCTCTCATTCACTGCGCTCTTATTCACTGCGCTCTTATTCACTGTGCTCTTATTCACTGTGCTCTCATTCACTGCGCTCTTATTCATTGCGCTCTCATTCACTGCGCTCTCATTCACTGCGCTCTCATTCACTGTGCTCTCATTCACTGAGCTCTCATGCACTGCTCTCTCATTCACTGCGCTCTCATTCACTGTGCTCTCATTCACTGTGTTCTCATTCACTGAGCTCTCATGCACTGCACTCTCATTCACTGCGCTCTCATTCACTGCGCTCACATTCACTGCGCTCTCATTCACTGTGCTCTCATTCACTGCGCTCTCATTCACTGCGCTCTCATTCACTGAGCTCTCATTCACTGCGCTCTCATTCACTGCGCTCTCATTCACTGCGCTCTCATTCACTGGGCTCTCATTCACTGCGCTCTCATTCACTGCGCTCTCATTCACTGCGCTCTCATTCACTGCGCTCTGATTCACTGCGCTCTGATTCACTGCGCTCTTATTCACTACGCTCTCATTCACTGCGCTCTCATTCACTGCGCTCTCATTCACTGCGCTCTTATTCACTGCGCTTTTATTCACTGCGCTCTTATTCACTGCGCTCTTATTCACTGCGCTCTTATTCACTGCGCTCTCATTCACTGCGCTCTCATTCACTGCGCTCTTATTCACTGCGCTCTTATTCACTGCGCTCTCATTCACTGCGCTGTTACTGTGCTCCCATTCACTGTGCTCTTATTCATTGTGCTCTCATTCACTGCGCTCTCATTCACTGCGCTCTCATTTACTGCGCTCTCATCCACTGCGCTCTTATTCACTGCGCTCTCATTCACTGCGCACTCATTCACTGCGCTCTTATTCACTGCGCTCTCATTCACTGTGCTCTTATTCACTGTGCTCTCATTCACTGCGCTCTTATTCACTGCGCTCTTATTCACTGTGCTCTTATTCACTGTGCTCTCATTCACTGCGCTCTTATTCACTGCGCTCTCATTCACTGCACTCTTATTCACTGCGCTCTTATTCACTGCGCTCTTATTCACTTTGCTCTCATTCACTGCGCTCTCATTCACTGCGCTCTCATTCACTGAGCTCTCATGCACTGCTCTCTCATTCACTGCGCTCTCATTCACTGTGCTCTCATTCACTGCGCTCTCATTCACTGCGCTCTCATTCACTGCGCTCTCATTCACTGCGCTCTCATTCACTGCGCTCTCATTCACTGCGCTCTCATTCACTGCGCTCTTATTCACTGCGCTCTTATTCACTGTGCTCTCATTCACTGCGCTCTCATTCACTGAGCTCTCATTCACTGCGCTCTTTTTCACTGCCCTCTTATTCACTGCGCTCTCATTCACTGCGCTCTTATTCACTGCGCTCTTATTCACTGAGCTCTTATTCACTGCGCTCTTATTCACTGCGCTCTCATTCACTGAGCTCTCATTCACTGCGCTCTCATTCACTGTGCTCTCATTCACTGCGCTCTCATTCACTGCGCTCTTATTCACTGCGCTCTTATTCACTGCGCTCTTATTCACTGCGCTGTTATTCACTCTGCTCTTATTCACTGCGCTGTAATTCACTGTACTCTCATTCACTGCGCTCTCATTCACTGCGCCCTCATTCACTGCGCCCTCATTCACTGTGCTCTCATTCACTGCGCTCTCATTCACTGCGCTCTCATTCACTGCGCTCTCATTCACTGAGCTCTCATTTACTGCGCTCTTCTTCACTGCGCTCTTATTCACTGCACTCTCATTCACTGCGCTCTCATTCACTGCGCTCTTCTTCACTGCGCTCTCATTCACTGCGCTCTCATTCACTGCGCTCTCATTCACTGCGCTCTTATTCACTGCGCTCTTATTCACTGCGCTCTCATTCACTGCGCTCTCATTCACTGTGCTCTCATTCACTGGGCTCTCATTCACTGCGCTCTTATTCACTGTGCTCTCATTCACTGCACTCTTATTCACTACGCTCTTACTGTGCTCTCATTCACTGCGCTCTCATCACTACGCTCTTACTGTGCTCTTATTCACTGTGCTCTCGTTCACTGAGCTCTCATGCACTGACCTCTCTTTCACTGCGCTCTCATTCACTGCGCTCTCATTCACTGCGCTCTCATTCACTGCGCTCTCGTTCACTGCGCTCTCATTCACTGCGCTCTCATTCACTGTGCTCCTACTGTGCTCTCATTCACTGCGCTCTCATTCACTGCACTCTTATTCACTGCGCTCTTATTCACTGCGCTCTTATTCACTGCGCTCTCATTCACTGCGCTCTCATTCACTGCACTCTTATTCACTGCACTCTTATTCACTGCGCTCTCATTCACTGCGCTCTCTTTCACTGCGCTCTCATTCACTGTGCTCTCATTCACTGCGCTCTTATTCACTGCACTCTTATTCACTGCGCTCTTATTCACTGCGCTCTTATTCACTGCGCTCTGATTCACTGCGCTCTTATTCACTGCGCTCTCATTCACTGCGCACTCATTCACTGCGCTCTCATTCACTGCGCTCTCATTCACTGCGCTCTTAATCACTGCGCTCTCATTCACTGCGCTCTTATTCACTGCGCTCTTATTCACTGCACTCTTATTCACTGCGCTCTCATTCACTGCGCTCTCATTCACTGCGCTCTCATTCACTGCGCTCTTATTCACTGCGCTCTTATTCACTGTGCTCTCATTCACTGCGCTCTCATTCACTGCGCTCTCATTCACTGCGCTCTCATTCTCTGCGCTCTTATTCACTGCGCTCTTATTCACTGTGCTCTCATTCACTGCGCTCTTATTCACTGCGCTCTCATTCACTGTGCTCTTATTCACTGTGCTCTCATTCACTGCGCTCTTATTCACTGCGCTCTTATTCACTGTGCTCTTATTCACTGTGCTCTCATTCACTGCGCTCTTATTCACTGCGCTCTCATTCACTGCACTCTTATTCACTGCGCTCTTATTCACTGCGCTCTTATTCACTTTGCTCTCATTCACTGCGCTCTCATTCACTGCGCTCTCATTCACTGTGCTCTCATTCACTGAGCTCTCATGCACTGCTCTCTCATTCACTACGCTCTCATTCACTGTGCTCTCATTCACTGTGCTCTCATTCACTGAGCTCTCATGCACTGCGCTCTCATTCACTGCGCTCTCATTCACTGCGCTCTCATTCACTGTGCTCTCATTCACTGAGCTCTTATTCACTGCACTCTTATTCACTGCGCTCTTATTCACTGCGCTCTTATTCACTGCGCTCTGATTCACTGCGCTCTTATTCACTGCGCTCTTATTCACTGCGCTCTCATTCACTGCGCACTCATTCACTGCGCTCTCATTCACTGCGCTCTCATTCACTGCGCTCTTATTCACTGCGCTCTCATTCACTGCGCTCTTATTCACTGCGCTCTTATTCACTGCACTCTTATTCACTGCGCTCTCATTCACTGCGCTCTCATTCACTGCGCTCTCATTCACTGCGCTCTTATTCACTGCGCTCTTATTCACTGTGCTCTCATTCACTGTGCTCTCATTCACTGCGCTCTCATTCACTGTGCTCTCATTCACTGAGCTCTCATTTACTGCGCTCTCATTCACTGCGCTCTCATTCACTGAGCTCTCATTCACTGACCTCTCATTCACTGCGCTCTCATTCACTGTGCTCTCATTCACTGCGCTCTCATTCACTGCGCTCTCATTCACTGTGCTCTCATTCACTTTGCTCTCATTCACTGCGCTCTCATTCACTGCGCTCTCATTCACTGTGCTCTCATTCACTGAGCTCTCATGCACTGCTCTCTCATTCACTGCGCTCTCATTCACTGTGCTCCCATTCACTGTGCTCTCATTCACTGAGCTCTCATGCACTGCACTCTCATTCACTGCGCTCTCATTCACTGCGCTCTCATTCATTGTGCTCTCATTCATTGTGCTCTCATTCACTGCGCTCTCATTCACTGCGCTCTCATTCACTGTGCTCTCATTCACTGAGCTCTCATTTACTGCGCTCTCATTCACTGCGCTCTCATTCACTGAGCTCTCATTCACTGACCTCTCATTCACTGCGCTCTCATTCACTGTGCTCTCATTCACTGCGCTCTCATTCACTGTGCTCTCATTCACTGTGCTCTCATTCACTGTGCTCTCATTCACTGCGCTCTTATTCACTGCGCTGTCATTCACTGCACTCTTATTCACTACGCTCTTACTGTGCTCTCATTCACTGCGCTCTCATCACTACGCTCTTACTGTGCTCTTATTCACTGTGCTCTTGTTCACTGAGCTCTCATGCACTGACCTCTCTTTCACTGCGCTCTCATTCACTGCGCTCTCATTCACTGCGCTCTTATTCACTGCGCTCTCGTTCACTGCGCTCTCATTCACTGCGCTCTCATTCACTGTGCTCCTTCTGTGCTCTCATTCACTGCGCTCTCATTCACTGCGCTCTCATTCACTGCGCTCTCATTCACTGCACTCTTATTCACTGCACTCTTATTCACTGCGCTCTCATTCACTGCGCTCTTAATCACTGTGCTCTTATTCGCTGCGCTCTCATTCACTGTGCTCTCTTTCACTGCGCTCTCATTCACTGTGCTCTCATTCACTGCGCTCTTATTAACTGCGCTCTTATTCACTGCGCTCTTATTCACTGCGCTCTTATTCACTGCGCTCTTATTCACTGCTCTCTTATTCACTGCGCTCTCATTCACTGCGCACTCATTCACTGCGCTCTCATTCACTGCGCTCTCATTCACTGCGCTCTCATTCACTGCGCTCTTATTCACTGCGCTCTCATTCACTGCGCTCTCATTCACTGCGCTCTTATTCACTGCACTCTAATTCACTGCGCTCTCATTCACTGCGCTCTCATTCACTGCGCTCTCATTCACTGCGCTCTTATTCACTGCGCTCTTATTCACTGTGCTCTCATTCACTGCGCTCTCATTCACTGCGCTCTCATTCACTGCGCTCTTATTCACTGCGCTCTTATTCACTGCGCTCTTATTCACTGTGCTCTCATTCACTGCGCTATTATTCACTGCGCTCTCATTCACTGTGCTCTTATTCACTGTGCTCTCATTCACTGCGCTCTTATTCACTGCGCTCTTATTCACTGCGCTCTTATTCACTGTGCTCTCATTCACTGCGCTCTTATTCACTGCGCTCTCATTCACTGCGCTCTTATTCACTGCGCTCTTATTCACTGCGCTCTTATTCACTTTGCTCTCATTCACTGCGCTCTCATTCACTGCGCTCTCATTCACTGTGCTCTCATTCACTGAGCTCTCATGCACTGCTCTCTCATTCACTGCGCTCTCATTCACTGTGCTCTCATTCACTGTGTTCTCATTCACTGAGCTCTCATGCACTGCACTCTCATTCACTGCGCTCACATTCACTGCGCTCTCATTCACTGTGCTCTCATTCACTGTGCTCTCATTCACTGCGCTCTCATTCACTGCGCTCTCATTCACTGAGCTCTCATTCACTGCACTCTCATTCACTGCGCTCTCATTCACTGCGCTCTCATTCACTGCGCTCTCATTCACTGCGCTCTCATTCACTGCGCTCTCATTCACTGCGCTCTCATTCACTGCGCTCTCATTCACTGCGCTCTCATTCACTGCGCTCTCATTCACTGCGCTCTCAATCACTGCGCTCTGATTCACTGCGCTCTTATTCACTACGCTCTCATTCACTGCGCTCTCATTCAATGCGCTCTCAATCACTGCGCTCTCATTCACTGCGCTCTTATTCACTGCGCTCTTATTCACTGCGCTCTTATTCACTGCGCTCTTATTCACTGCGCTCTCATTCACTGCGCTCTCATTCACTGCGCTCTTATTCACTGCGCTCTTATTCACTGCGCTCTCATTCACTGCGCTGTTACTGTGCTCCCATTCACTGTGCTCTCATTCATTGTGCTCTCATTCACTGCGCTCTTATTCACTGCGCTCTCATTCACTGCGCTCTCATCCACTGCGCTCTTATTCACTGCGCTCTCATTCACTGCGCACTCATTCACTGCGCTCTTATTCACTGCGCTCTCATTCACTGTGCTCTCATTCACTGCGCTCTTATTCACTGCGCTCTTATTCACTGCACTCTTATTCACTGCGCTCTTATTCACTGCGCTCTTATTCACTGCGCTCTGATTCACTGCGCTCTTATTCACTGCGCTCTCATTCACTGCGCACTCATTCACTGCGCTCTCATTCACTGCGCTCTCATTCACTGCGCTCTTAATCACTGCGCTCTCATTCACTGCGCTCTTATTCACTGCGCTCTTATTCACTGCACTCTTATTCACTGCGCTCTCATTCACTGCGCTCTCATTCACTGCGCTCTCATTCACTGCGCTCTTATTCACTGCGCTCTCATTCACTGCGCTCTCATTCACTGCGCTCTCATTCACTGCGCTCTCATTCACTGCGCTCTCATTCTCTGCGCTCTTATTCACTGCGCTCTTATTCACTGTGCTCTCATTCACTGCGCTCTTATTCACTGCGCTCTCATTCACTGTGCTCTTATTCACTGTGCTCTCATTCACTGCGCTCTTATTCACTGCGCTCTTATTCACTGTGCTCTTATTCACTGTGCTCTCATTCACTGCGCTCTTATTCACTGCGCTCTCATTCACTGCACTCTTATTCACTGCGCTCTTATTCACTGCGCTCTTATTCACTTTGCTCTCATTCACTGCGCTCTCATTCACTGCGCTCTCATTCACTGTGCTCTCATTCACTGAGCTCTCATGCACTGCTCTCTCATTCACTACGCTCTCATTCACTGTGCTCTCATTCACTGTGCTCTCATTCACTGAGCTCTCATGCACTGCGCTCTCATTCACTGCGCTCTCATTCACTGCGCTCTCATTCACTGTGCTCTCATTCACTGAGCTCTTATTCACTGCACTCTTATTCACTGCGCTCTTATTCACTGCGCTCTTATTCACTGCGCTCTGATTCACTGCGCTCTGATTCACTGCGCTCTTATTCACTGCGCTCTTATTCACTGCGCTCTCATTCACTGCGCACTCATTCACTGCGCTCTCATTCACTGCGCTCTCATTCACTGCGCTCTTATTCACTGCGCTCTCATTCACTGCGCTCTTATTCACTGCGCTCTTATTCACTGCACACTTATTCACTGCGCTCTCATTCACTGCGCTCTCATTCACTGCGCTCTCATTCACTGCGCTCTTATTCACTGCGCTCTTATTCACTGTGCTCTCATTCACTGCGCTCTCATTCACTGCGCTCTCATTCACTGTGCTCTCATTCACTGAGCTCTCATTTACTGCGCTCTCATTCACTGCGCTCTCATTCACTGAGCTCTCATTCACTGACCTCTCATTCACTGCGCTCTCATTCACTGTGCTCTCATTCACTGCGCTCTCATTCACTGCGCTCTCATTCACTGTGCTCTCATTCACTTTGCTCTCATTCACTGCGCTCTCATTCACTGCGCTCTCATTCACTGTGCTCTCATTCACTGAGCTCTCATGCACTGCTCTCTCATTCACTGCGCTCTCATTCACTGTGCTCCCATTCACTGTGCTCTCATTCACTGAGCTCTCATGCACTGCACTCTCATTCACTGCGCTCTCATTCACTGCGCTCTCATTCATTGTGCTCTCATTCATTGTGCTCTCATTCACTGTGCTCTCATTCACTGCGCTCTCATTCACTGTGCTCTCATTCACTGAGCTCTCATTTACTGCGCTCTCATTCACTGCGCTCTCATTCACTGAGCTCTCATTCACTGACCTCTCATTCACTGCGCTCTCATTCACTGTGCTCTCATTCACTGCGCTCTCATTCACTGTGCTCTCATTCACTGTGCTCTCATTCACTGTGCTCTCATTCACTGCGCTCTTATTCACTGCGCTGTCATTCACTGCACTCTTATTCACTACGCTCTTACTGTGCTCTCATTCACTGCGCTCTCATCACTACGCTCTTACTGTGCTCTTATTCACTGTGCTCTTGTTCACTGAGCTCTCATGCACTGACCTCTCTTTCACTGCGCTCTCATTCACTGCGCTCTCATTCACTGCGCTCTTATTCACTGCGCTCTCGTTCACTGCGCTCTCATTCACTGCGCTCTCATTCACTGTGCTCCTTCTGTGCTCTCATTCACTGCGCTCTCATTCACTGCGCTCTCATTCACTGCGCTCTCATTCACTGCACTCTTATTCACTGCACTCTTATTCACTGCGCTCTCATTCACTGCGCTCTTAATCACTGTGCTCTTATTCGCTGCGCTCTCATTCACTGTGCTCTCTTTCACTGCGCTCTCATTCACTGTGCTCTCATTCACTGCGCTCTTATTCACTGCGCTCTTATTCACTGCGCTCTTATTCACTGCGCTCTTATTCACTGCGCTCTTATTCACTGCTCTCTTATTCACTGCGCTCTCATTCACTGCGCACTCATTCACTGCGCTCTCATTCACTGCGCTCTCATTCACTGCGCTCTCATTCACTGCGCTCTTATTCACTGCGCTCTCATTCACTGCGCTCTCATTCACTGCGCTCTTATTCACTGCACTCTAATTCACTGCGCTCTCATTCACTGCGCTCTCATTCACTGCGCTCTCATTCACTGCGCTCTTATTCACTGCGCTCTTATTCACTGCGCTCTCATTCACTGCGCTCTCATTCACTGCGCTCTCATTCACTGCGCTCTCATTCACTGCGCTCTTATTCACTGCGCTCTTATTCACTGCGCTCTTATTCACTGTGCTCTCATTCACTGCGCTATTATTCACTGCGCTCTCATTCACTGTGCTCTTATTCACTGTGCTCTCATTCACTGCGCTCTTATTCACTGCGCTCTTATTCACTGCGCTCTTATTCACTGTGCTCTCATTCACTGCGCTCTTATTCACTGCGCTCTCATTCACTGCGCTCTTATTCACTGCGCTCTTATTCACTGCGCTCTTATTCACTTTGCTCTCATTCACTGCGCTCTCATTCACTGCGCTCTCATTCACTGTGCTCTCATTCACTGAGCTCTCATGCACTGCTCTCTCATTCACTGCGCTCTCATTCACTGTGCTCTCATTCACTGTGTTCTCATTCACTGAGCTCTCATGCACTGCACTCTCATTCACTGCGCTCTCATTCACTGCGCTCACATTCACTGCGCTCTCATTCACTGTGCTCTCATTCACTTTGCTCTCATTCACTGCGCTCTCATTCACTGCGCTCTCATTCACTGTGCTCTCATTCACTGAGCTCTCATGCACTGCTCTCTCATTCACTGCGCTCTCATTCACTGTGCTCCCATTCACTGTGCTCTCATTCACTGAGCTCTCATGCACTGCACTCTCATTCACTGCGCTCTCATTCACTGCGCTCTCATTCATTGTGCTCTCATTCATTGTGCTCTCATTCACTGCGCTCTCATTCACTGCGCTCTCATTCACTGTGCTCTCATTCACTGAGCTCTCATTTACTGCGCTCTCATTCACTGCGCTCTCATTCACTGAGCTCTCATTCACTGACCTCTCATTCACTGCGCTCTCATTCACTGTGCTCTCATTCACTGCGCTCTCATTCACTGTGCTCTCATTCACTGTGCTCTCATTCACTGTGCTCTCATTCACTGCGCTCTTATTCACTGCGCTGTCATTCACTGCACTCTTATTCACTACGCTCTTACTGTGCTCTCATTCACTGCGCTCTCATCACTACGCTCTTACTGTGCTCTTATTCACTGTGCTCTTGTTCACTGAGCTCTCATGCACTGACCTCTCTTTCACTGCGCTCTCATTCACTGCGCTCTCATTCACTGCGCTCTTATTCACTGCGCTCTCGTTCACTGCGCTCTCATTCACTGCGCTCTCATTCACTGTGCTCCTTCTGTGCTCTCATTCACTGCGCTCTCATTCACTGCGCTCTCATTCACTGCGCTCTCATTCACTGCACTCTTATTCACTGCACTCTTATTCACTGCGCTCTCATTCACTGCGCTCTTAATCACTGTGCTCTTATTCGCTGCGCTCTCATTCACTGTGCTCTCTTTCACTGCGCTCTCATTCACTGTGCTCTCATTCACTGCGCTCTTATTCACTGCGCTCTTATTCACTGCGCTCTTATTCACTGCGCTCTTATTCACTGCGCTCTTATTCACTGCTCTCTTATTCACTGCGCTCTCATTCACTGCGCACTCATTCACTGCGCTCTCATTCACTGCGCTCTCATTCACTGCGCTCTCATTCACTGCGCTCTTATTCACTGCGCTCTCATTCACTGCGCTCTCATTCACTGCGCTCTTATTCACTGCACTCTAATTCACTGCGCTCTCATTCACTGCGCTCTCATTCACTGCGCTCTTATTCACTGCGCTCTTATTCACTGCGCTCTTATTCACTGTGCTCTCATTCACTGCGCTCTCATTCACTGCGCTCTCATTCACTGCGCTCTTATTCACTGCGCTCTTATTCATTGCGCTCTTATTCACTGTGCTCTCATTCACTGCGCTATTATTCACTGCGCTCTCATTCACTGTGCTCTTATTCACTGTGCTCTCATTCACTGCGCTCTTATTCACTGCGCTCTTATTCACTGCGCTCTTATTCACTGTGCTCTCATTCACTGCGCTCTTATTCACTGCGCTCTCATTCACTGCGCTCTTATTCACTGCGCTCTTATTCACTGCGCTCTTATTCACTTTGCTCTCATTCACTGCGCTCTCATTCACTGCGCTCTCATTCACTGTGCTCTCATTCACTGAGCTCTCATGCACTGCTCTCTCATTCACTGCGCTCTCATTCACTGTGCTCTCATTCACTGTGTTCTCATTCACTGAGCTCTCATGCACTGCACTCTCATTCACTGCGCTCTCATTCACTGCGCTCTCATTCACTGTGCTCTCATTCACTGTGCTCTCATTCACTGCGCTCTCATTCACTGCGCTCTCATTCACTGAGCTCTCATTCACTGCACTCTCATTCACTGCGCTCTCATTCACTGCGCTCTCATTCACTGCGCTCTCATTCACTGCGCTCTCATTCACTGCGCTCTCATTCACTGCGCTCTCATTCACTGCGCTCTCATTCACTGCGCTCTCATTCACTGCGCTCTCATTCACTGCGCTCTCAATCACTGCGCTCTGATTCACTGCGCTCTTATTCACTACGCTCTCATTCACTGCGCTCTCATTCAATGCGCTCTCAATCACTGCGCTCTCATTCACTGCGCTCTTATTCACTGCGCTCTTATTCACTGCGCTCTTATTCACTGCGCTCTTATTCACTGCGCTCTCATTCACTGCGCTCTCATTCACTGCGCTCTTATTCACTGCGCTCTTATTCACTGCGCTCTCATTCACTGCGCTGTTACTGTGCTCCCATTCACTGTGCTCTCATTCATTGTGCTCTCATTCACTGCGCTCTTATTCACTGCGCTCTCATTCACTGCGCTCTCATCCACTGCGCTCTTATTCACTGCGCTCTCATTCACTGCGCACTCATTCACTGCGCTCTTATTCACTGCGCTCTCATTCACTGTGCTCTTATTCACTGTGCTCTCATTCACTGCGCTCTTATTCACTGCGCTCTTATTCACTGTGCTCTTATTCACTGTGCTCTCATTCACTGCGCTCTTATTCATTGCGCTCTCATTCACTGCGCTCTCATTCACTGCGCTCTCATTCACTGTGCTCTCATTCACTGAGCTCTCATGCACTGCTCTCTCATTCACTGCACTCTCATTCACTGTGCTCTCATTCACTGTGTTCTCATTCACTGAGCTCTCATGCACTGCACTCTCATTCACTGCGCTCTCATTCACTGCGCTCACATTCACTGCGCTCTCATTCACTGTGCTCTCATTCACTGCGCTCTCATTCACTGCGCTCTCATTCACTGAGCTCTCATTCACTGCGCTCTCATTCACTGCGCTCTCATTCACTGCGCTCTCATTCACTGCGCTCTCATTCACTGCGCTCTCATTCACTGCGCTCTCATTCACTGCGCTCTCATTCACTGCGCTCTCATTCACTGCGCTCTCATTCACTGCGCTCTCATTCACTGCGCTCTCATTCACTGCGCTCTGATTCACTGCGCTCTAATTCACTACGCTCTCATTCACTGCGCTCTCATTCACTGCGCTCTCATTCACTGCGCTCTCATTCACTGCGCTTTTATTCACTGCGCTCTTATTCACTGCGCTCTTATTCACTGCGCTCTTATTCACTGCGCTCTCATTCACTGCGCTCTCATTCACTGCGCTCTTATTCACTGCGCTCTTATTCACTGCGCTCTCATTCACTGCGCTGTTACTGTGCTCCCATTCACTGTGCTCTCATTCATTGTGCTCTCATTCACTGCGCTCTCATTCACTGCGCTCTCATTTACTGCGCTCTCATCCACTGCGCTCTTATTCACTGCGCTCTCATTCACTGCGCACTCATTCACTGCGCTCTTATTCACTGCGCTCTCATTCACTGTGCTCTTATTCACTGTGCTCTCATTCACTGCGCTCTTATTCACTGCGCTCTTATTCACTGTGCTCTTATTCACTGTGCTCTCATTCACTGCGCTCTTATTCACTGCGCTCTCATTCACTGCACTCTTATTCACTGCGCTCTTATTCACTGCACTCTTATTCACTGCGCTCTTATTCACTTTGCTCTCATTCACTGCGCTCTTATTCACTGCGCTCTCATTCACTGCGCTCTCATTCACTGAGCTCTCATGCACTGCTCTCTCATTCACTGCGCTCTCATTCACTGTGCTCTCATTCACTGCGCTCTCATTCACTGCGCTCTCATTCACTGCGCTCTCATTCACTGCGCTCTCATTCACTGCGCTCTCATTCACTGCGCTCTCATTCACTGCGCTCTTATTCACTGCGCTCTTATTCACTGTGCTCTCATTCACTGCGCTCTCATTCACTGAGCTCTCATTCACTGCGCTCTTTTTCACTGCCCTCTTATTCACTGCGCTCTCATTCACTGCGCTCTTATTCACTGCACACTTATTCACTGAGCTCTTATTCACTGCGCTCTTATTCACTGCGCTCTCATTCACTGAGCTCTCATTCACTGCGCTCTCATTCACTGTGCTCTCATTCACTGCGCTCTCATTCACTGCGCTCTTATTCACTGCGCTCTTATTCACTGCGCTCTTATTCACTGCGCTGTTATTCACTCTGCTCTTATTCACTGCGCTGTAATTCACTGTACTCTCATTCACTGCGCTCTCATTCACTGCGCTCTCATTCACTGCACTCTTATTCACTGAGCTCTTATTCACTGAGCTCTCATTCACTGCGCTCTCATTCACTGTGCTCTCATTCACTGCGCTCTCATTCACTACGCTCTCATTCACTGCGCTCTCATTCACTGTGCTCTCATTCACTGCGCTCTCATTCACTGCGCTCTCATTCACTGCGCTCTCATTCACTGCGCTCTCATTCACTGCGCTCTCATTCACTGCGCTCTCATTCACTGAGCTCTCATTCACTGCGCTCTCATTCACTGCGCTCTCATTCACTGCGCTCTCATTCACTGCGCTCTCATTCACTGCGCTCTCATTCACTGCGCTCTCATTCACTGCGCTCTCATTCACTGCGCTCTCATTCACTGCGCTCTTATTCACTGCGCTCTTATTCACTTTGCTCTCATTCACTGCGCTCTCATTCACTGCGCTCTCATTCACTGCGCTCTCATTCACTGTGCTCTCATTCACTGAGCGCTCATGCACTGCTCTCTCAATCACTGCGCTCTCATTCACTGTGCTCTCATTCACTGTGCTCTCATTCACTGAGCTCTCATGCACTGCACTCTCATTCACTGCGCTCTCATTCACTGCACTCTCATTCACTGCGCTCTCATTCACTGCGCTCTCATTCACTGCGCTCTCATTCACTGCGCTCTCATTCACTGAGCTCTCATTCACTGCGCTCTCATTCACTGCGCTCTCATTCACTGCGCTCTCATTCACTGCGCTCTGATTCACTGCGCTCTGATTCACTGCGCTCTTATTCACTACGCTCTCATTCACTGCGCTCTCATTCACTGCGCTCTTATTCACTGCGCTCTTATTCACTGCGCTTTTATTCACTGCGCTCTTATTCACTGCGCTCTTATTCACTGCGCTCTCATTCACTGCGCTCTCATTCACTGCGCTCTTATTCACTGCGCTCTTATTCACTGCGCTCTCATTCACTGCGCTGTTACTGTGCTCCCATTCACTGTGCTCTCATTCATTGTGTTCTCATTCACTGCGCTCTCATTCACTGCGCTCTTATTCACTGCGCTCTCATTCACTGCGCTCTTATTCACTGCGCTCTTATTCACTGCGCTCTCATTCACTGCGCTCTCATTCACAGCGCTCTCATTCACTGTGCCCTCATTCACTGCGCTCTCATTCACTGCGCTCTTATTCACTGCGCTCTTATTCACTGCGCTCTCATTCACTGCGCTCTTATTCACTGCGCTCTCATTCACTGCGCTCTCATTCACTGCGCTCTCATTCACTGCGCTCTTATTCACTGCGCTGTTACTGTGCTACCATTCACTGTGCTCTCATTCATTGTGCTCTTATTCACTGCGCTCTTATTCACTGCGCTGTTACTGTGCTCCCATTCACTGTGCTCTCATTCATTGTGCTCTTATCACTGCGCTCTTATTCACTGCGCTCTTATTCACTGTGCTCTCATTCACTGCGCTCTTATTCACTGTGCTCTCATTCACTGCGCTCTCATTCACTGCGCTCTTATTCACTGTGCTCTCATTCACTGTGCTCTCATTCACTGTGCTCTCATTCACTGCGCTCTTATTCACTGCGCTCTTATTCAATGTGCTCTCATTCACTGCGCTCTCATTCACTGCGCTCTCCTTCACTGTGCTCTTATTCGCTGCGCTGTAATTCACTGCGCTCTTATTCACTGCGCTCTCATTCACTGCGCTCTTATTCACTGCGCTCTTATTCACTGCGCTCTTATTCACTGCGCTCTTATTCACTGCGCTCTCATTCACTGCGCTCTCATTCACTACGCTCTTACTGTGCTCTCATTCATTGCGCTCTTATTCACTGCACTCTTATTCACTGCGCTCTTATTCACTGTGCTCTCATTCACTGCGCTCTCATTCACTACGCTCTTACTGTGCTCTCATTCACTGCACTCTCATTCACTGCGCTCTTATTCACTGCACTCTCATTCACTGCGCTCTTATTCACTGCACTCTTATTCACTGCGCTGTTATTCACTGCGCTCTCATTCACTGAGCTTCATTCGCTGCGCTCTCATTCACTGCGCTCTCATTCACTGAGCTTCATTCACTGCGCTCTCATTCACTGCGCTCTCATTCACTGCGCTCTCTTTCACTGCGCTGTCATTCACTGCGCTCTCATTCACTGCACTCTCATTCACTGCGCTCTCATTCACTGAGCTCTCATTCACTGCGCTCTCATTCACAGCGCTCTTACTGCGCTCTCATTCACTGCGCTCTCATTCACTGCGCTCTCATACACTGCGCTCTTACTGCGCTCTGATTCACTGCGCTCTCATTCACTGAGCTCTCATTCAATGCACTTTCATTCACTGAGCACTCATTCACTGCGCTCTCATTCACTGCGCTCTCATTCACTGCGCTCTCATTCACTGCGCTCTCATTCACTGCGCTCTCATTCACTGAGCTCTCATTCACAGAGCTCTTAATGTGCTCTCATTCACTGCGCTCTTATTCACTGCACTCTTATTCACTGCGCTCTTATTCACTGTGCTCTCATTCACTGCGCTCTCATTCACTACGTTCTTACTGTGCTCTCATTCACTGTGCTCTTATTCACTGCACTCTTATTCACTGCGCTGTTATTCACTGTGCTCTCATTCACTGGGCTCTCATTCACTGCGCTCTCATTCACTGCGCTCTTATTCATTGCGTTCTTATTCACCGTGCTCTCATTCACTGTGCTCTTATTCACTGTGCTCTCATTCACTGCGCTCTTATTCACTGCGCTCTTATTCACTGCGCTCTCATTCACTGCGCTCTCATTCACTGCGCTCTCATTCACTGAGCTATCATTCACTGAGCTCTCTTTCACTGCGCTCTCTTTCACTGCGCTCTCTTTCACTGCGCTCTCGTTCACTGCGCTCTCGTTCACTGCGCTCTCGTTCACTGCGCTCTCGTTCACTGCGCTCTCATTCACTGCGCTCTCATTCACTGCGCTTTCATTCACTGTGCTCTCATTCACTGAGCTCTTATTCACTGCACTCTCATTCACTGCACTCTTACTGCGCTCTCATTCACTGCGCTCTTATTCACTGCGCTCTCATTCACTGCGCTCTCATTCACTGAGCTCTCATTCATTACGCTCTTACTGTGCTCTCATTCACCGCGCTCTTATTCACTGCACTCTTATTCACTGCGCTCTTATTCACTGTGCTCTCATTCACTTTGCTCTTATTCACTGCTCTCTTATTCACTGCACTCTCATTCACTGAGCTCTCATTCACTGAGCTCTCTTTCACTGCACTCTCTTTCACTGCGCTCTCTTTCACTGCGCTCTCGTTCACTGCCCTCTCGTTCACTGCGCTCTCGTTCACTGCGCTCTCATTCACTGCGCTCTCATTCACTGCGCTTTCATTCACTGCGCTCTCATTCACTGAGCTCTCATTCACTGCACTCTCATTCACTGCACTCTTACTGCGCTATCATTCACTGCGCTCTTATTCACTGCGCTCTCATTCACTGCGCTCTCATTCACTGAGCTCTCATTCATTACGCTCTTACTGTGCTCTCATTCACCGCGCTCTTATTCACTGCACTCTTATTCACTGCGCTCTTATTCACTGTGCTCTCATTCACTTTGCTCTTATTCACTGCTCTCTTATTCACTGCACTCTCATTCATTGCGCTCTCATTCATTGTGCTCTCATTCACTGCGCTCTCATTCACTGCGCTCACATTCCCTGGGCTCTCTTTCCCTGCGCTCTCATTCACTGTGCTCTCTTTCTCTGCCCTCTCATTCACTGTGCTCTCTTTCAGTGAGCGCTCATTCACTGTGCTCTCATTCACTGCGCTCTTACTGCGGTCACATTCACTGTGCTCTCATTGACTGCGCTCTTACTGCGCTCTCATTCACTGTGCTCTCATTCACTGCGCTCTCATTCACTGCGCTCTAATTCACTGCGCTCTCTTTCAATGCGCTCTCATTCACTGCGATATCTTTCACTGTGCTCTCATTCACTGTGCTCTCTTTCACTGCACTCTCATTCACTGCGCTCTCATTCACTGAGCTCTCATTCACTGCACTCTTACTGCGCTCTCATTGACTGTGCTCTCATTCACTGTGCTCTCATATCACTGTGCTCTCATTCGCTGTGCTCTCTTTCACTGCGCTCTTACTGTGCTCCCATTCACTGCGCTCTCTTTCACTGCTCTCTTTCACTGCGCTCTCTTTCACTGCGCTCTCTTTCACTGCGCTCTTATTCACTGCACTCTTATCACTGAGCTCTCATTCACTGCGCTCTCTTTCAATGCGCGCTCATTCACTGTGATCTCTTTCACTGTGCTCTCATTCACTGTGCTCTCTTTCACTGCACTCTCCTTCACTGCGCTCTCATTCACTGTGCTCTCTTTCACTGCGCTCTTACTGTGCTCCCATTCACTGCGCTCTCTTTCACTGTGCTCTTTTTAACTGCACTCTCATTCACTGCGCTCTTATTCACTGAGCTCGCATTCACTGCACTCTTACTGCGCTCCCTTTGACTGTGCTCTCATTGACTGTGCTCTCATTGACTGTGCTCTCATTCTCTGTGCTCTCTTTCACTGCGCTCTCATTCACTGTGCTCTCTTTCACGGCGCTCTTACTGTGCTCTCATATCACTGCGCTCTCATTCACTGTGCTCTCTTTCACTGCGCTCTTACTGTGCTCCCATTCACTGAACTCTCATTCACTGTGCTCTCTTTCACTGCGCTATCAATCACTGTGCTCTCATGCTGCTTTCTTGGCCATTCTTGACATTGATTGCAGCGTCATTGATGAATCTGTCTTCAGTGCTCTTGTATCTTCACTCTATTTATGTCTACAACCTTTTCCACCATAACTACCCCACGCCCGCTCACAGGAACATAATCAGAGAAAAACCTCACACCAAACCAACACTGGGATATGAGGATAAGCTTCGTCAGAGGGAGGTTTTAAGGAGGAGCGTTAAGTGGAAGGTGGAGAGGTTTAGAGAAGGAATTCCCGAACTACACAGCCACCAATGGTGAGCGTTACACTCTCCCTGACCCCTGTGTGAATGAGTTTGAATGAAGGTGTTACCCAGACTGAGTTGAGCGAGACCCAGGGCGATGCTCAGTGGAGAGATGACAACATTTGGTTTGGTAGTTTCCTGCAAAACCTCCTTGAATAGGTCCAAGCCAAACTTGGAAATGGCATTTCCCAAAAGCTGCATCTCTCCCGGTGATCCGGCCTGCCCACAGTCTCCCACTGGCTCCTGTGCATCAACGGGCTCACTCAGCAGCTCAACAGATCCTGGAGACTCAGTCACAGCGGAACCATTGCCTTTCAAAAGTGTCTCTGGAGCTGGTGCCACAGATGCAGTGTCTTGGTGCTCTGTCGCTGCCAGTGGGGTGTCTGGTTGCTCTGTCGCTGCCAGTGGGGTGTCTGGTTGCTCTGTCGCTGCCAGTGGGGTGTCTGGTTGCTCTGTCGCTGCCAGTGGGGTGTCTGGTTGCTCTGTCGCTGCCAGTGGGGTGTCTGGTTGCTCTGTCGCTGCCAGTGGGCTGGAGTGCGGAGTTGCATTTTCTGCTAGCTCAGTTGTTCCTGTTCTATTCACTATATCTGTGATCTGCAGAGTTAAAAATCAGCCTGTGAAAAGAATGTATTAGAGGCAGGAATATACAGAAATAAGAAAGACAGACTTCATTTTTATCGTGCCCTCCACAATCCCAGAATGTTGCAAAGTAATTTTCAGCCGAGGGTGTATTTTGAAGTGTTGTCAGGTAATATTATGTTGGCCCTATTGCGGTTTAGTCTCACTTTGTGTTTGATGTAGGTTTCCCTGTCATTTATTGTGATATAAGCACGACAAGCATTTATTGTCCCTGAGAAGGTGATGGTGAGCTGCCTTCTTGAACAGCTGCAGCCCCTGGGGTGTAGGTATACCCACTGTGCAGTTTGGGAGGGAGTTCCAGGATGTTGCCCCAGCAGCAGTGGTGGGGTTCCCAGGTATCTGCTGAGGTAGAGGGAGGTACATTGGTGACTATTTTGGTGCCGCTCTATGCTCTCGCCCGGACTTGGAAAAATTCATCAACTTCACTTCCAGCTTCCACCCCTCCATCGCTTTCACCTGGTCCATCAGACACGTCCCTTCCCTTCCATTATCTTTCTGTCTCCATTTCCGGCAATAGACTATCCACTAATATCCACTACAAGCCCACTGACCCCCACAGCTATCTGGACTACAGCTCTTCGCACCCTGCACCCTGTAAGGACTCCATCCCTTTCTCTCAACTCCTTCGCCTCCGTCGCATTTGTTTCGATGATGCCACTTTCCAAAATGGTGCTTCGAAAAAGTGTTCCTTCTTCCTCAACCGTGATTTCCCAGCTACAGTTGTGGACAGGCCCCTCAACAGTGGGCCCTCAACAGAGCAACATCAGGCTGACCGAACAATGAGGTGTCGACCTGGTGAAGCTACAACACAGGAGTTCTTGTGTCAAACAGCATAAACAGCAAGTAACAGACAGAGCGAAGCAATTGCACAATGAATGCATCAGATCTGAGCTCTGCAGTCCTGCCACATCCAGCTGTGAATGGTGATGGACAATTAAACAACTCACTGGAGGAGGAGGCTCCACAGATGACCCCATCCAAAATATTTTTTAATTCATTTATGGGATGTGGGAGTTGCTGGTCAGGCCAGCATTTATTGCCCATCCCTAATTGCCCTTCAGAAGGTGGTGGCGAGCTGCCTTCTTGAACCGCTGCAGTCCATATGGTGTAGGTACACCCACTGTGCTGTTAGGGAGGGAGTTCCAGGATGTTACCCCAGCGACAGTGAAGGAACGGCCAATATATTTCCCAGTCAGGATGGTGAGTGACTTGGAGGGGAACCTCCAGGTGGAGGGGTTCCCAGGTATCTGCTGCTCTTGTCCTTCTAGGTGGTAGTGGTCGTGGGTTTGGAAGGTGCTGTCTGAGGAACCGTAGTAAGTTACTGCAGTGCATCTTGTAGACGGTACACACGGCTGCTACTGTGCGTCGGTGGTGGAGCGAGTGAATGTTTGTGGAAGGGGAAACAATCAAGCGGGAGCTGCTTTGTCCTGGATGGTGTCGAGCTTCTTGAGTGTTGTTGGAGCTGCACTCATCCAGGCAAGTGGAGAGTATTCCATCACACTCCCGACTTGTGCCTTGTAGATGGTGGACAGGCTTTGGGGGTTCAGGAGGTGAGTTACTCTCCGCAGGATTCCTAGTCTTTGACCTGCCCTGGTAGCCACAGTATTAATGTGTGTTAGGAACCCAGACAAGAACCCAACTCTTTGCAATTTGTAAAACCGTGAGGAAATGTTACTGTACCACAGGAGTGACAATATTGACCAATAGGTATTGTTTATGTTAAAACAAACTTCAATTTAAACACAGAATTAACCACATTGCAGCTTTACAATTAACAGTTGCAGTTTTTAAAATATAAATTTAGAGTATGCAAATATTTTTTTCCAATTAAGGTGCAAATTATCGTGGCCAATCCACCCACCCTGCACATTTTTGGGTTGTGGGGATGAGACCCACGCAGACACGGGAAGATTGTGCAAACCCCACACAGACAGTGATGTTGGGCCGGGATCGAACCAGTGAGGCAGCAGTGCTAACCACTGCACCACCACGCTGCCCTGCAACAGTTCTTAAGTAAAAGAGAAAACCTCAACTTACTTTGTAAATCTGCCACTATATTCCAATTAAGCAAACCAACATATATTAAATATGATTCATGAATAAAGTTAACAGGTTTCTACTTACTTTTCTCTGTGCTGAATCTTTGCACAGAGAACCTTTCAGGACCAAACTCCTCTGTTCAGATGAATGTTCTAGGACCAACTAATCTTTCATACAGACCTGGCCCCTCCTCTTAATACATCATCTGTACCCGAAGCATAAGCCATTCTCTTATCACTTCTCACAAGATGTCCCTTGACTTGTTTAGCCAAATACAACACCCTCAGAAATTATCTACACCCCAGGGATCCTTCAAACGTAAACAATATTCCATTAGCTAAACAACTAAATGGTTCTCAAGATCTACTAGCAGAATACTTCACCTGAAAATCATTGATTATCTCACATTTATGACACCTTAATCACCGCTCTAGCAGTCAGACTGTCTGTATGCATCTGAAACCAGGTTTAAATATCATTACTACAAAAAATATAAAATATGGCAATTTCTTGCATTCATTACATTTGGCCAGTCAGTTCAGTTTCTGGTCATTGGTAGCCCCCCTGATTTGGTAGCCCAGCAAATAGTATTACAGACAAGGCTGAAGCATGTGCAACCATCTCCACTCAAAAGAATCGAGTGGGTGTTATTCTCGGTTTCCTCCGGAGGTCCCCATCATAGAATCAGACAATTTACAGTGCAGAAGGAGGCCATTCAGCCCATTGAGTCTGCACCAGCCCTTGGAAAGAGCACCCCACTAAAGCACATGCCTCCTCCACCCCATCCTCTTAACCCAGTAACCCCAATTAACCTTTTTGGAACTAAGGACAATTTTGCATGGCCAATCCACCTAACCCGCGAATGGACTGTGGGAGGAAACCGGAGCACCCGGAGGAAACCCACGCAGACACGGGGAGAACGTGCAGACTCCGCACAGACAGTAACCCAAGCCGGGAATCGAACCTGGGACCCTGGAGCTGTGAAGCAACTGTGCTAACCACTATGCTACCGTGCTGCCCTCAACACAGATGTCAGTCTTCAGCCAATACGATTCACTCCACGTGATATCAAGAAACGGCTGAAGGCACTGGATACCGCAAAGGAAATGGGTCCTGACAATATTCCAGCAATAGTACTGATGACTTGTGCTCCAGAACTTGCCGCACCCCTCGCCAAGCTGTTCCAGTGCAGCTACAACACTGGCATCTACCCGGAATGTGGAAAATTGCCCAGGTGTGTCCTGTACACAAGAAACAGGACAAATCCAACCCAGCCGATTACCGGCCTATCAGTCTACTCTCCATCATCAGTAAAGTGATGGAAGGAGTCAGCAACAGAGCTATCAAGCGGCACTTACTCAGCAATAACCTGCTCACGGATGCTCAGTTTGGACTCCGCCAGGGTCACTCAGCTCCTGACCTCATTATAGCCTTGGTTCAAACATGGACAAAAGAGCTGAATGCCAGAGGTGAGGTGAGAGTGACTGCCCTCGACGTCAAGGCAGCATTTGACCGAGTGCGGCATCAAGGAGCCCGAGCTAAACTGGAGTCAGTGGGAATCAGGTGAAATCTCTCCGCTGGTTGGAGTCGTACCCGGCACAAAGGAAGATGGTTGTGGTGGTTGGAGATCGATCATCTCAGCTCCAGGACATCGCTGCAGGGGTTCCTCAGGGTAGTGTCCTCGGCCCAACCATCTTCAGCTGCTTCATCAATGACCTCCCTTCCATTAGAAGGCCAGAGTGTGGATGTTTGAAGATGACTACACAAAGATCAGCACCATTAGCAAGTCCTCAGATCTTCATGTCTAAATGCAGTGCGACCCGGACAATATCCAGGCTCGGGGCTGACAAGTGGCAAGTTACATTCGCGCCACAAAAGTGCCAGGCAATGACCATCTCCAACAAGAGAGGATCTAACCATCCAACTTGACATAAAATGGCATTACCAACATTGAGGGCATTTAAAAGTTTATTGGATAAACATATGGATGATAATGGCATAGTGTAGGTTAGATGGCTTTTGTTTCGGTGCAACATCGTGGGCCGAAGGGCCTGTACTGCGCTGTATTGTTCTATGTTCTATGTTCTACCATCACTGAATCCCCCACAATCAATATCCTGGGGGTTCCATTGACCAGAAACTGAACTGGACTAGCCATTTGGTCATGGGAATGTCACTTTAAGAAATGTTTGTCTGCTCAAGTGGCTGCAGTGATGTCACAGTGTGCGTGGAGCTGAGCTCTGGCTCTACTTTTTAGTTTCGCTTTGAGGAAAAGTTTGGGTGTGTCTGTGTTTTTTAGTTTCGTTTTAGTGTTGGAGCTGCAACCAGCCAAAGTCGATCTCTCTGCCATCTAAAGACTATCTCTGGGTCATTTGGTGAATTCAGAGTTATAACTGCTCTCAGTAGAGAATTTAAACCTGATGTGTTTCTGTAAAGAGGGTTCATTTTGTCTTATGGATGTTACAAGGAAAGATTAAGAGTTACTTAGAGAGTACTGCACTCGTTGGGGGGATTTATTGGTGTTGATAGTTGTTAAGATGTTTATTGTGGGTTTATAAAGTGTTAACTGGTTTCATAAATAAACATTGTTTTAATTTAAAAGTACTGTCGATCTCTGTTGCATCACACCTGCAGAGTAAGCCAGTGTGCTCCCCATAACCACAATCTATTAAACGTTGTGGGTCAGGCGAACTCCATGATACACTCTGCGGCTCTCTAAACCCTGGCCCACAACAATATTAATACTGTGGCTACCAGGGCAGGTCAGAGGCTGGGAATCCTGCGGAGAGTACCTCACCTCCTGACTCCCCAAATCCTGTCCACCATCTACAAGGCACAAGTCAGGAGTGAGATGGAATACTCTCCACTTGCCTGGATGAGCGCAGCTCCAACAACACTCAAGAAGCTCGACACCATCCAGGACAAAGCAGCCCCGTTTGATTGCTCCCCCTTCCACAAACATTCACTCCCTCCTCCACCAACGCACAGTAGCAGCCGTGTGTCCCATCTACAAGATGCACTGCAGTAACTCACCAAGGTTCTTTACACAACACCTTCCAAACCCATGACCACTGCCATCTCAAAGGACAAGAGCAGCAGATACCTGGGAACCCCACCACCTGGAGGTTCCCCTCCCAGTCACTCACCACCCTGACTTGGGAATATATCGTCCGTTCCTTCACTGTCGCTGGGGCAACATCCTGGAACCCCCTCCCTAACAGCACAGTGGGTGTACCTACACCACAGGGTCTGCAGCAGTTCAAGAAGGCAGCTCACCCCCACCTTCTCAAGGGGCAATTAGGGATGGGCAATAAATGCCGGCCTAACCAGCGACGCCCACATCACAAAAATGAATTTATTTTTAAAAGGTGCTCCGCATAAATTAAGCTTTGAAATCACAATTGAAATTGGGAAAAATAAGTGCAACAGGAAATGGGAAAGAGATAAGCAAGATGAGGTGAAGAGGTCAGGAGTCAAAGTTTACAAGTTCTGGTTTACATCGGTAGCTCTGGTGGGTTTGGTGATGCTCAGCAGGAAGGTGATGAGGATCCATCTGTTCATCCTGGTAACCGATGGGACTCTGCAAAAAGAAACATTCATGAAAGCACAAATGGAAAAACACTGCGCAAACTGATCTGATTTGAAAGAATTAACAAATAATTAGATAAATTAACAAATAAATTAAATAATTAACAAATAAATTAAATAATTAACAAATAAATTAAATAATTAGATAAATTAACAAATAATTAGATAAATCAATGAAGTAGAATTGTGATATTCCAATGCTTCCCTGACTGAACTCCGACCACCAGCCCTCTGTAAACCTCAGCACATCCAGAACACTACTGACTTCATCTCGCTCTGCCCACCCACCGTGCCCACCCACCGTGCCCATCCACTCTGTTCACCTGCTGTGCTCACCCACTGTGTGTATTGAGGGAGCACCGCATTGTCAGAGGGTCAGTACTGAGGGAGTGCTGCACTGTCAGAGGGTCAGTACTGAGGGAGTGCCGCACTGTCAGAGGGTCGGTACTGAGGGAGTGCCGCACTGTCAGAGGGTCAGTACTGAGGGAGTGCTGCACTGTCAGAGGGTCAGTACTGAGGGAGTGCTGCACTGTCAGAGGGTCAGTAATGAGGGAGTGCTGCACTGTCAGAGGGTCAGAACTGAGGGAGTGCTGCACTGTCAGAGGGTCGGTACTGAAGGAGTGCTGCATTGTCAGAGGGTCAGTACGGAGGGACTGCCGCACTGTCAGAGGGTCAGCACTGAGGGAATGCCGCACTGTCAGAGGGTCAGTACTGAGGGAGTGCCGCACTGTCAGAGGGTCAGTACTGAGGGAGTGCTGCACTGTCAGAGGGTCAGTACTGAGGGAGTGCTGCACTGTCAGAGGGTCAGTACTGAGGGAGTGCTGCACTGTCAGAGGGTCAGTACTGAGGGAGTGCTGCATTGTCAGAGGGTCAGTACTGAGGGAGTGCCGCACTGTGAGAGGGTCAGTACTGAGGGAGTGCTGCATTATCAGAGGGTCAGTACTGAGGGATCGCCGCACTGTCAGAGGGTCAGTACTGAGGGAGCACCGCATTGTCAGAGGGTCAGTACTGAGGGAGTACTGCATTGTCAGAGGGTCAGTACTGAGGGAGTGCTGCACTGTCAGAGGGTCGGTACTGAGGGAGTGCTGCACTGTCAGAGGGTCAGCACTGAGGGAATGCCGCACTGTCAGAGGGTCAGTACTGAGGGAGTGCCGCACTGTCAGAGGGTCAGTACTGAGGGAGTGCTGCACTGTCAGAGGGTCAGTACTGAGGGAGTGCTGCACCGTCAGAGGGTCAGTACTGAGGGAGTGCTGCACTGTCAGAGGGTCAGTACTGAGGGAGTGCTGCATTGTCAGAGGGTCAGTACTGAGGGAGTGCCGCACTGTGAGAGGGTCAGTACTGAGGGAGTGCTGCATTATCAGAGGGTCAGTACTGAGGGATCGCCACACTGTCAGAGGGTCAGTACTGAGGGAGCACCGCATTGTCAGAGGGTCAGTACTGAGGGAGTACTGCATTGTCAGAGGGTCAGTACTGAGGGAGTGCTGCATTGTCAGAGGGTCAGTACTGAGGGAGTGCCGCACTGTGAGAGGGTCAGTACTGAGGGAGCACCGCATTGTCAGAGGGTCAGTACTGAGGGAGTGCTGCACTGTCAGAGGGTCGGTACTGAGGGAGTGCTGCATTGTCAGAGGGTCAGTACTGAGGGAGTGCCGCACTGTCAGAGGGTCAGTACTGAGGGAGTGCTGCATTGTCAGAGGGTCAGTACTGAGGGAGTGCTGCACTGTCAGAGGGTCAGTACTGAGGGAGTGCTGCACTGTCAGAGGGTCAGTACTGAGGGAGTGCTGCACTGTGAGAGGGTCAGTACTGAGGGAGTGCTGCACTGTCAGAGGGTCGGTACTGAAGGAGTGCTGCATTGTCAGAGGGTCAGTACTGAGGGAGTGCTGAACTGTCAGAGGGTCGGTACTGAGGGAGTGCTGCATTGTCAGAGGGTCAGTACTGAGGGAGTGCCGCACTGTCAGAGGGTCAGTACTGAGGGAGTGCTGCACTGTCAGAGGGTCAGTACTGAGGGAGTGCTGCACTGTCAGAGGGTCAGTACTGAGGGAGTGCTGCACTGTCAGAGGGTCAGTACTGATGGAGTGCTGCATTGTCAGAGGGTCAGTACTGAGGGAGTGCCGCACTGTCAGAGGGTCAGTACTGAGGGAGTGCTGCACTGTCAGAGGGTCAGTACTGAGGGAGTGCTGCACTGTCAGAGGGTCAGTACTGAGGGAGTGCTGCACTGTCAGAGGGTCAGTACTGATGGAGTGCTGCATTGTCAGAGGGTCAGTACTGAGGGAGTGCCGCACTGTCAGAGGGTCAGTACTGAGGGAGTGCCGCACTGTCAGAGAGTCAGTACTGAGGGAGTTCTCCACTGTCAGAGGGTCAGTACTGAGGGAGTGCTGCACTGTCAGAGGGTCAGTACTGAGGGAGTGCTGCACTGTCAGAGGATCAGTACTGTGGGAGTGTTGCACTGTCAGAGGGTCAGTACTGAGGGAGTGCTGAACTGTCAGAGGGTCAGTGCTGAGGGATTGCTGCACATTCAGAGGGTCAGTACTGAGCGAGTGCTGCACTGTCAGAGGGTCAGTACTGAGGGAGTGCCGCACTGTCAGAGGGTCAGTACTGAGGGAGTGCTGCACTGTCAGAGGGTCAGTACTGAGGGAGTGCTGCACTGTCAGAGGGTCAGTACTGAGGGAGTGCCGCACTGTCAGAGGGTCAGTACTGAGGGAGTGCTGCACTGTCAGAGGGTCAGTACTGAGGGAGTGCCGCACGTCAGATGGTCAGTACTGAGGGAGTGCCGCACTGTCAGATGGTAGGTACTGAGGGTGTGCCGCACTGTCAGAGGGTCAGTACTGAGGGAGTGCCGCACTGTCAGAGGGTCAGTACTGAGGGAGTGCCGCACTGTCAGAGGTCAGTACTGAGGGTGTGCCGCACTGTCCGAGCATCAGTACTGAGGGAGTGCCGCACTGTCAGAGGGTCAGTACTGAGGGAGTGCCGCACTGTCAGAGGGTCAGTACTGAGGGAGTGCTGCACTGTCAGAGGGTCAGTACTGAGGGAGTGCTGCACTGTCAGAGGATCAGTACTGTGGGAGTGTTGCACTGTCAGAGGGTCAGTACTGAGGGAGTGCTGCACTGTCAGAGGGTCAGTGCTGAGGGAGTGCTGCACTGTCAGAGGGTCAGTACTGAGGGAGTGCTGCACTGTCAGAGGGTCAGTACTGAGGGAGTGCCGCACTGTCAGAGGGTCAGTACTGAGGGAGTGCTGCACTGTCAGAGGGTCAGTATTGAGGGAGTGCCGCACTGTCAGAGGGTCAGTACTGAGGGAGTGCCGCACTGTCCGAGCGTCAGTACTGAGGGAGTGCTGCACTGTCACATGGTCAGTCCTGAGGGAGTGCCGCACTGTCAGAGGGTCAGTACTGAGGGAGCGCCGCACTGTCAGAGGGTCAGTACTGAGGGAGTGCCGCACTGTCAGAGGGTCAGTACTGAGGGAGCGCCGCACTGTCAGAGGGTCAGTACTGAGGGAGTGCTGCACTGTCAGAGGGTCAGTACTGAGGGAGCGCCGCACTGTTGGAAGTTGCATTTTTCCTCTCAGCTGGATGTAAAACTCCTGTGTCTTGAAAACAAAGATGAAATACAGGGCCTGGTGGTGAAGGCAGAGACGCACGAGGCACAGCATAAAAGGTGTGTGGAAAGGCTGGAAGTACTGGAGAATAATTCGAGGAGGAAGAATTTAAGAGTTCTGGGTCCTCCCGAAGGCGCAGAAGGGGCGGACGTCGGGACATATGTGAGCACGATGCTTCACTCGCTAATGGGATCGGAGGCCCCGACGGGCCCTTTGGAGATGGAGGGAGCTTATCGAGTTATGACGCGAAGACCGAGGGCTGGAGAAATACCTCGAGCTATAGTGGTGAGGTTTCTCCGCTACATTGACAGAGAGACGGTCCTCAGGTGGGCGAAGAAAACTCGGAGCTGTAGGTGGGAGAACGCGGTGATCCGCGTATACCAGGATTGGAGTGCGGAGGTGGCGAGAAGGAGGGCAAGTTTTAATCGGGCTAAGGCAGTGCTTCACAAAAAGAAGATCCAGTTTGGAATGTTGCAACCGGCTAGATTGTGGGTCACACACCAAGGGAAGCACCACTACTTTGAGACGGCAGAAGAGGAGTGGACATTCATTGTGGACGAGAAGCTGGAATAGTCTGGCGAGAGAAAGAACTTTTGGGACAAAGTGGTGGGGTGATTATGTGGGGCGAGGAAAAAAAGGGGGGGGGGTGATTTTTCAATTTGTTAATCTTGCGATCCTGTAACTTTTCTCGCTCCCCCATGTTGGGGGGGGGGGGGGGGGATGAGGAACTGTGGGCGCCGGCCATTAGGGGTGGGGCCGAGTGGGAAACGCGGGTTTTGTTCCCGCGCTATGGTAATTATGGCGGGAACAGGGACGCAGGAAGGAGGGGGCCTCGCACAGTGGGGGCCGAGGACAAGGGGGGAAGCCGAGACAGCCAGAGTTCGCTGACTTCTGGGAGCAACATGGGGGGTGCAACTACGCTAGAAAGGGATCTAGCAGAGGGGGGGGGGGAGGGGGGTTAACTGGGTTGCTGCTGCTAAGGAGAAGGGGGAGCTGTTATGGGATGGGGTGGTCGAGGCGGGAGTGCGCCGTCGGGGGGGATACACGGGTACATGGGAACCAGGTGAGGAGCTGGGTTAAAAAGGGGGATGGCTAGTCGACAAGGGGGGGGGGGTAAAGAGCCCCCCAACCCGGCTGATCATGTGGAACGTGAGAGGGCTGAACGGGCCGATTAAAAGGGCACGGGTACTCGCACACCTAAAGAAATTAAAGGCAGATGTGGTTATGTTGCAGGAGACGCATCTGAAACTGATAGACCAGGTCAGGCTACGTAAAGGATGGGTGGGGCAGGTATTTCATTCGGGTTTGGATGCGAAGAACTGGGGGGTGGCTATCTTAGTGGGGAAACGGGTACTGTTTGAGGCAAAGACCATAGTGGCGGATAGTGGGGGTAGATATGTGATGGTGAGTGGCAGATTGCAAGGGGAGGCGGTGGTTCTGGTGAACGTATATGCCCCGAACTGGGATGATGCAAATTTTATGAGGCGTATGTTGGGACGTATCCCGGACCTGGAGGCGGGAAAGTTGGTAATGGGGGGAGACTTCAATACGATGCTTGATCCAGGGCTGGACCGGTCGAGGTCCAGGACCGGGAGGAGGCCGGCAGCGGCCAGGGTGCTCAAGGACTTCATGGAGCAGATGGGAGGGGTAGACCCGTGGAGATTTAGTAGGCCTAGGAGTAAGGAGTTCTCATTTTTCTCACATGTCCACAAAGTATACTCACGGATAGACTTTTTTGTCTTGGGAAGGGCACTGATTCCGAAGGCGACAGGGACGGAATATACGGCCGTAGC